>NC_141547.1:20905000-21205000 GCF_021556685.1 Rattus norvegicus
AATAGATAATATTAAACTAAATGGAGAGAAACTTGAAGCAATCCCACTAAATCAGGGACTAGACCTAGCCAGAGCAATCAGACAACTAAAGGAGATCAAAGGGATATACATTGGAAAGGAACAAGTCAAAATATCACTATTTGCAGATGATATGATTGTACATTTAAGTGACCCCAAAAGTTCCACCAGAGAACTACTAAACCTGATAAACACCTTCAGCAAAGTGGCTGGGTATAAAATTAACTCAAATAAATCAGTAGCCTTCCTCTACACAAAAGAGAAACAAGCCAAGAAAGAAATTAGGGAAACGACACCCTTCATAATAGTCCCAAATAATATAAAGTACCTCGGTTTTACTTTAACCTAGCATGTAAAAGATCTGTAAAATAAGAACTTCAAGCCTCTGAAGAAAGAAATCGAAGAACATCTCAGATTAGGGAAAGATCTCCCATGCTCATGGATTATCAGGATTAATATGGTAAAAATGGCCATTTTACCAAAAGCAATCTATAGATTCAATGCAACACCATTAAAATTTCCAATTCAATTCTTCATAGAGTTAGACAGAACAATTTGCAAATTCATCTGGAATAACAAAAAAGCTAGGACAGCTAGAACTATCCTCAACAATAAAAGGACTTCTGGGGGAATAAGTATCCCTGAACTCAAGCAGTATTACAGAGCAATAGTGATAAAAACGGTATGGCATTGGTACAGAGACAGGCAGATAGACCAGTGGAATAGAATTGAAGACGCAGAAATGAACCCACACACCTATGGTCACTTGATTTTTGACAAAGGAGCTAAAACAATCCAATGTGACAAAGACCATTTTTAACAAATGGTACTGGTTCAACTGGATGTCAGCATGTATAAGAATGCAGATCGATCCATTCTTATCATCTTGTACAAAGCTTAAGTCCAAGTGGATCAAGGACCTCCACATCAAACCAGATACACTCAAACTAATGGAAGAAAAGTAGGGAAGAATCTTGAACACATGGGCACTGGAGAAAATTTCCTGAACAAAATAACAGCTTATGCTGTACGATCAAGAATCGACAAATGGGATCTCATAAAACTACAAAGCTTCTGTAAGGCAAAGGACACTGTTGTTAGGCAACCAACAGATTGGGAAAAGATCTTTACCAATGCTACAACTGATAGAGGGCTCATATCCAAAACATAAAAAGAACTCATTAAGTTAGACTGCAGGGAGAAAAATGACCCAATTAAAAATGGGGGACAAATCTAAACAAAAAATTCACAGCTGAGGGATGCCAAATGGCTGAGAAGCACCTAAAGAAATGTTCAACATCTTTAGTCATAAGGGAAATGCAAATCAAAAGCAACCCGGGAATTCCACCTCGCACCAGTGAGAATGGCTAAGATCAAAAACTCCGGCAACAGTAGACGCTGGAGAGAATGTGGAGATAGAGGAACACTCCTCAGTTGTTGGTGGGATTGCAGACTGGTACAACCATTCTGAAAATCAGCCTGGATCATCCTCAGAAAATTGGACATTGAACTACCTGAGGACCCAGCTATACCTCTCTTGGGCATATACCCAAAAGATGCCCCAACATGTAACAAAGACACATGCTCCACTATGTTCATAGCAGCCTTATTTATAATAGCCAGAAGCTGGAAAGAACCCAGATGCCCTTCAAAAGATGAATGGATACAGTAAATATGGTATATCTACACAATGGAATATTACGCATCTATCAAATATAATGACTTTATGAAATTCATAGGCAAATGGATGGAACTGGAAAATATCATCCTGAGTGAAGTAACCCAATTACAGAAAAACTCACATGGTATGCACTCATTGATAAGCGGATATTAGCCCAAATTCGCAAAGTACCTTGCATGTACAGAACACATGAAACTCAAGAAAAATGACAAAATGCAGATGCTTCACTCCTTTAAAAGAGGAACAGGAATACTCTTGGGAGGGGATAGGGAGTCAATGTTTAGAACAGAGACTGAAGTAATGCCCATTCAGAGCCTGCCCCACATGTGGCCCATACATATACAGCCACCAAACTAGATAAGATGGATGAAGAAAGTGCAGGCTGACAGGATCCGGATGTAAATCTCTCCTGAGAGACAGAGCCAAATATGGCAAATACTTAGGCAAATGCCAGCAGCAAACCATGAAAATGAGAATGGGACCCCCGTTGAAGGAATCAGAGAAAGGACTGAAAGAGCTTGAAGGGGCTCGAGACCCCATATGAACAACAATGCCAAGCAACCAGAGCTTCCAGGGACTAAGCCACTACCCAAAGACTATACATGGGCTGACCCTGGGCTCCAACCTCATAGGTAGCAATGAATAGCCTAGTAAGAGCACCAGTGGAAGGGGAAGCCCTTGGTCCTGCCAAGACTGAAATCCAGTGAACGAGATTGTTGCGGGGAGAGCAGTAATGGTGGGAGGATGGGGAGGGGAACACACATATAGAAGAGGAGAGGGAGGAGTTAGGGGGATGTTGGCCTGGAAACCGGGAAAGGGAATAACAATTGTATATAAGAAATACCCAAATTAATAAAGATGGAGAAAAAAGTCATTATTTCTTTTTCCTATCACCATGGTATCTGTTACTTACCAGCTTTGAGCAATGCAAGTTATATTTTAACCTCTTGTATAAAGCTTTTCGGATAAAAGATCAAGCAGTGATAGAAGGGAACACACTGTGACCAGAAGGACTTTGATGTTCAAAATGCCCAGAAAGTGGATTTCTGCTCTGTTCCTGCTACAGATAAGTTACTGTTTCAAATCTGGGCACTGTGGGAAGGTGTTGGTGTGGCCGATGGACTTTAGTCACTGGATGAATATAAAAATAATCCTTGATGAACTTGTACAGAGGGGCCATGAGGTCACTGTTCTGAAACCTTCGGCTTACTTTTTTCTTGATCCGAAAAAATCGTCTGACCTTAAGTTTGAAATTTTTCCTACATCTATCAGTAAAGATGAGCTGCAAAATCATTTCATAAAACTTTTGGATGTGTGGACTTATGAGTTGCCAAGAGATACATGTTTGTCATATTCTCCTATCCTTCAAAATCTAGTTTATGAATTTTCTTATTTTTATCTAAGTATTTGTAAAGACGCTGTTTCAAACAAGCAGCTCATGACAAAACTACAGGAATCCAAGTTTGATGTTCTTTTCGCAGATCCTGTGGCTTCCTGTGGGGATCTGATAGCTGAACTGCTCCACATTCCTTTTCTGTACAGTCTTAGCTTCTCTCCAGGCCACAAACTTGAAAAGTCCATTGGAAAATTTATACTCCCTCCATCTTATGTGCCTGTAATTTTGTCGGGACTGGCTGGCAAAATGACATTCATAGACAGGGTAAAAAATATGATATGTATGCTTTATTTCGACTTTTGGTTCGAGAGACTTAGACACAAGGAATGGGACACGTTTTACAGTGAGATTTTGGGTAAGTTACATTTTTGCTCAGTAGACTGAAAACCTAAGTTTCACATGTGTGTAAGACTTATGTCCATGAAATACAAAGTGAAGTAATCTTTTATAGGTGATCAAATGTATAATGATAGCAGCCATCCATGTCACAACCTCTTGTAAAAGCTCATGTAATTCATCAAATGGAAGAAGGTAACTCTTCTCATACAAGACATTTTGGTTAGCTGTACCGTTGCATAGAGATGAAACTAGATGGTCTCTGGGTGATTCTTTACTCATCCTGTATTTTAGTAAGTTTCTAAGCAGTTAGCAAATCTTGTTTCATGAAGATTCAAGAATGATATATTTCACAGTATCAATATGTATATAAACATTGAAGAAATTATTTTCTTTTGCCTAGGCCAGTGTCTTCATTTAAAATGAAAATGTAGGGTCCGAAAACATGGACAAAGGGTTGAGATTGTTTCTATACAGTTTAGTACCTGAGCTCTCTTCCCAGTATCACTCATTTCCAATGGCAGAAACCTGCCTATAACTTCAGTTTCAAGAGAAATGCTGCCCTTTGATCATCCACAGGCACTGGTTTAAACTTAACCTATGCTCTTGCAGATATGCATACAAATAAATGAAAAGATAGATCATAAAATATTTTCTTTATTTATTTTTTTAAAATTTCCCTAATCTTGGAAGCTATTTTGGTATTTCCCAAGTTTAGAAGTGCCACTGATGTTTCTACCAGTCCCACATTTCTTTTTTGAGTCCCTTCCAAAATTCGATTGCAAATGGCTAAATTCAACAGAAGCATGGACACACGTGCTGAAGTTTTTGAAGTCATGTCCTTATTTCTCTTGAAAATATCTGACAGCTAAACTAGCCCAAAATTCCTATTATTTTTTTTTATTATTAAATTGAGTATTTCTTATATTCATTTTGAGTGTTATTCCCTTTCCCGGTATCCGGGCAAACAACCCCCTCCCCCCTCTTCTTCCTTATGGGTGTTCCCCTCCCGACCCTCCCCCCATTGCCGCCCTCCCCCCACCAGTCTAGTTCATTGGGGGTACAGTCTTAGCAGGACCCAGGGCTTCTCCTTCCACTGGTGCTCTTACTAGGATATTCATTGCTACCTATGAGGTCAGAGTCCAGGGTCAGTCCATGTATAGTCTTTAGGTAGTGGCTTAGTCCCTGGAAGCTCTGGTTGCTTAGCATTGTTGTACATATGAGGTCTCGAGCCCCTTCAAGAGCTTCCAGTACTTTCTCTGATTCCTTCAACGGGGGTCCTATTCTCAGTTCAGTGGTTTGCTGCTGGCATTCGCCTCTGTATTTGCTGTATTCTGGCTGTGTCTCTCAGGAGCGATCTACATCCGGCTCCTGTCGGTCTGCACTTCTTTGCTTCATCCATCTTGTCTAATTGGGTGGCTGTATATGTATGGGCCACATGTGGGGCAGGCTCTGAATGGGTGTTCCTTCAGTCTCTGTTTTAATCTTTGCCTCTCTCTTCCCTGCCAAGGGTATTCTTGTTCCCCTTTTAAAGAAGGAGTGAAGCATTCACATTTTGATCATCCACCTTGAGTTTCATTTGTTCTAGGCATCTAGGGTAATTCAAGCATTTGGGCTAATAGCCACTTATCAATGAGTGCATACCATGTATGTCTTTCTGTGATTGGGTTAGCTCACTCAGGATGATGTTTTCCAGTTCCAACCATTTGCCTACGAATTTCATAAAGTCGTTGTTTTTGATAGCTGAGTAATATTCCATTGTGTAGATGTACCACATTTTCTGTATCCATTCCACTGTTGAAGGGCATCTGGGTTCTTTCCAGCTCTGGCTATTATAAATAAGGCTGCAATGAACATAGTTGAGCACGTGTCTTTTTTATATGTTGGGGCATCTTTTGGGTATATGCCCAAGAGAGGTATAGCTGGATCCTCAGGCAGTTCAATGTCCAATTTTCTGAGGATCCTCCAGACTGATTTCCAGAATGGTTGTACCAGTTTGCAATCCCACCAACAATGGAGGAGTGTTCCTCTTTCTCCACATCCTCGCCAGCATCTGTTGTCCCCTGAGTTTTTGATCATAGCCATTCTCACTGGTGTGAGGTAAAATCTCAGGGTTGTTTTGATTTGCATTTCCCTTATGACTAAAGATGTTGAACATTTCTTTAGGTGTTTCTCAGCCATTTGCCATTCCTCAGCTGTGAATTCTTTGTTTAGCTCTGAACCCCATTTTTTAATAAGGTTATTTGTTTCCCTGCGGTCTAACATCTTGAGTTCTTTGTATATTTTGGATATAAGGCCTCTATCTGTTGTAGGATTGGTAAAGATCTTTTCCCAATCTGTTGGTTGCTGTTTTGTCCTAACCACAGTGTCCTTTGCCTTACAGAAGCTTTGCAGTTCTATGAGATCCCATTTGTCGATTCTTGATCTTAGAGCGTAAGCCATTGGTGTTTTGTTTAGGAAATTTTTTCCAGTGCCCATGTGTTCCAGATGCTTCCCTAGTTTTTCTTCTATTAGTTTGAGTGTGTCTGGTTTGATGTGGAGGTCCTTGATCCACTTGGACTTAAGCTTTGTACAGGGTGATAAGCATGGATCGATCTGCATTCTTCTACATGTTGCCCTCCAGTTGAACCAGCACCATTTGCTGAAAATGCTATCTTTTTTCCATTGGATGGTTTTGGCTCCTTTGTCAAAAATCAAGTGACCATAGGTGTGTGGGTTCATTTCTGGGTCTTCAATTCTATTCCATTGGTCTATCTGTCTGTCTCTGTACCAATACCATGCAGTTTTTATCACTATTGCTCTGTAATACTGCTTGAGTTCAGGGATAGTGATTCCCCCTGAAGTCCTTTTATTGTTGAGGATAGCTTTAGCTATCCTGGGTTTTTGTTATTCCAGATGAACAAAATTCCTATTCTTATAATTCTGAACATATTGATTCTTTTATAATATAAATGCTTTTAAACATATTAAAATTAAACAAGACTAGATGCATTAGTCATAGATTTAGCTATTTATAATCATTATAATTCCATATAAGGAATAAAGACTACTTACAAACTATCAGGACACTGAATACACTGGCTAGGGTGCACATCAAGATGAAAGTTTTGACGTGGAGTGTCTGCTTATATTTACATAGGTTTTTTTTTTGAAGTGTTGGAGAGAAAACACTGATTGCATATTCACATATTGGCCTAGAGGTTTATTTCCTGTATATATTTATGGTTTTATATTATTGAGGAAGCATAAAATAAGACTTACAGATTAATTTAAAAATAAATACAAGTTACCATGTATTTATATGATCTATAAATCAGTTTTTGATATAAGTTATATTATACATTAAAATATTACATTTTACATGCACATGTTCTACATAAAACATAAATTCTTCCAACATTTTAAGGAAATAGATTTCATACTCAGCAGACAGTTCTGTCAAATTTTCTCTGTCTCATTTGCTCATTTTCCCTATCTAGGAAGGCCCACCACCGTAGATGAGACAATGAGCAAAGTAGAAATATGGCTTATTAGATCCTATTGGGATTTGAAATTTCCCCACCCAACATTACCAAATGTTGACTATATTGGAGGACTCCATTGCAAACCTGCTAAACCCTTGCCTAAGGTAAATACATTCTTTTTGTGTTTTTCATTTCATATCATTTCGGATGAAATGTTCTACATCTTTCATTACATTCTTCTCCCACTAATAGAGATATGTGGGAAGTGGAATTAAAAGTCCTGCTAAATGGGAGCTAAATAAACCCAGAAAAGAGGATGACAGACATAAAAAAATATATCAGTGAGTTAAGTCATGTAGGCTATTGGAGTGATTAGCAATTGGGTAAAGTTCTTTACCAAGCAACCATAAGAAAATGAGTTTGAATTCCAGTGCCCATATACAGAGTTGAGTATTCTGGCACAGCATGTATGACTTTAGTAATGAGTTGCAGAATCAGGTTAAAACTGAGGATACTAACTTGTTAAAATAGTGAGATTCATGTTCAATGAGAGACAATCTCAGAAATAATATGTTAAAGTTAATAGAGTAGAACATCTGATTTTATCATGGCCTTCATTAGCTAAAACAAATGTAGGGAATTTGGAGAAATTAAGAAAATATGCTCATTAATAACAATATCAAAAATTATTACATACTATGTGATTGTTTATTACAGTTATGATTATTTTATAAAGAGTCAAAACATTTTATTTATCATAGAAGGAAATGTGCATTAACTGTCACATGTGTACATACCACAGCATAGATATCATTTAATTAAACTCTAGCTAAGAGTATTAAATCAGCCATTATAGGAGAAAACTGAACAGTAATGCGACATTTGTGAATTCTGTTGGATGAAAAATGTAATTCAGTTACAAATTTACCAATAGTTCACACAATATATTTGCATTCGTTAGCTTTCAATTCACCAGAGGAAAACATTGAGAACATTTGTTGAACAAGTATGAGTATACTACATACTGCTGCCTGTGTTTTTCCATGCCAGTTCTGTCTTTTGTATGTTTTGTATGATTCTATACATTCCTAAGAATACTTCAATTTTTATTTTCCTAGAGTTCTTTTGTAAAGCTTTCATAAGTGATTGTTCTACAATTGCTATTGTGTGACCGAGAAAGTGATTTATTCACAGGATATGGAAGAATTTGTCCAGAGCTCTGGAGAGCACGGTGTGGTGGTGTTTTCTCTGGGGTCAATGGTCAGCAACATGACAGAAGAAAAGGCCAACGCAATTGCATGGGCCCTTGCCCAGATTCCACAAAAGGTGAGATAAAGTGCCCATGGGAGGTGACTGTAAACTGAGACTGTAAAAGTACTCAGAAAGTCTGATTCTAACAGTGATTGTGTGAAACCTAAAGGTTTAGCTAATGTCTAATTTACCAAGCCAAATTACAAACAGAAACACACAAGAGATGTCACAATACAGAGGATATTTTTGACTACAAGTGCCTTGAATATCAATCTTGTGATTTCTGTAGGTACATTCTGAAATGGTGGCATTCTGATGACAAGGGTCATGACTGTGAAGGGCATAGGTTGATATAGAAAATTCTTCTTGATTTCTCATAAAATGATAATAGTTGCAGCCATTGTTAGTTCTTGTGAACCAAAACCAACATGTACAGAACTTGTGCAACTGAAAACACAACAAATCTAAGACAACCCTTCACTAGTGGATGACCACACATGGGAAAATATTTGGAAAGGACAAATGGCTCCTTAAAATTTATTGTTTGATTTTAATTTTGATGATAAAAGCATACATAGTTAATACTGCACAGGTCAAATTAATACATTGGGCTTTCACAATGCACTGGCAATTTATTGGAGTATTTAACACAAACCCTTGTGGAGCTGCTTCCCAGAGACTGTGACTTGACACAATTTCATACTGTAACTCAGGTTAGTGGCTTCAATAGCCAGAAATCTCCATTCCTCAGACTCCTGAGGTAGGAAGATAGATGATTTTTAAGAACTTAAATAGTAGGGTGGGTAAGGAAGAGGGTGATTTAGTGAAGATTGGGGTAAGGAGGGATGAATAAGAAAAAAACATTATATGAAACTCTTAGGGAAATGAAAAAAGAGATATCAATGTAAATGTGTGGTCCTAGTAATTATTTGGAGTTCAGGTATGCAGATGATGCCAACATGCTCTGAACCTTTGGTCCACAGCAACTGCTCTTCAAAGGGTTGCATGTCTATGTTGTTGTAAAAATATAAAAATAAAATGGTAATTGTCTTTTACCCTGCTTGGTCCGCACCACGGTGCCCCAAGATATCTTCTAGATATCTTGGTGGAAACACATCCCAGCCACACTTTCCTAAACTCAAACCCCCACATAAAAGAACATACAACACAATAATCTTAGATCCAATTGGTAAGATATAATTGCCCACTTAAACATACAAAGCCCAGTACCATCCATCCCTTGAGAACATTAATAACAACCTGTAAATACACAGAGCAGAATCATAACATCACCTGCCATGGCTTCTCCCCTCTCTCCATCTCCTCTTCTCCTCCTCTCTCCCTTAGTCTCCTCCTCTTCCTTCAAACATCTCTCCCGCCCATCCATCCTTCTCCTCCAATGACAGGCCTCCTTCTATCCTGTACCTGCCTCACCTGTGTCATCATCCTATATTTCACCCTTTTGTCTAATTAAAAAAAACTTTTCTCTCAAATATAAGCTGAGCACAACTACTATCATTTTGTAATTAAGAGCATAAAATATATCTAACACCCAGTCCAACACTATATCAGTTAAACAGAACATTTAGTTATCCATTCCAGCTTGAGAAAAGCTTAAAATCTGTATTATATCTTGGCTAGCTTGTATACTACCTGATAACTATCCAATAAAATATGTATATTTAGCGTTAAACAGCCTGATAGGCTATGAGACTATGTCTTCAACCCTGTCAGAAATCTGGGAATGACCAAATATCTATACACATAGGAAGCCTAACACGGCTTCCAGAACTGAGAGGTTGTAGAGACAAATCTCCACTAGCACAGTCCCCTGTTAGCAACATGTGAGCACAAGCCTTCTGGCCCAAAATCAACTGACAGACTCTAGAAATGCAGATTTTAAAGGGCTGATCACCCTGTCTTGGCAGAGTTTATCAGTCAACTATTTGCATAATTTGTCCATTTCTGGACAGTATTAGTCTGCAGATGAAACAGGCAGTTTTGTGTAGTGGCTGCCTAGCCACAAAGTATTGCATCACCTGGAGGTAGAGATGTTCACATTCTTCATTAAATCCACCAAAGGGGAACTGTTAGGAGCAGACATGTCTCAGCAAAAGATAAATAACTTTAAATCTCAATTTTGTGGATTTCTGACGTTTTTTAAAACCATCTACTTATATAAGACAATATGTACTCTTGTCTTTATATCTTAATAATATCTTGAAAGTTCTCTCACAAAGTCAGTAATATGTTTGCTATTTGGCCCTTAACTCACATGTGTAATCAACTCAGATGTTTGTAATGACATCAATAGAAGGACTGGCTCTAAACCTTGTACTTTTAAACTCTTTTGACAAATAAATTCTATACCAAAGCAAAGATATGATTTCGGCTTAGTTACCAAATGAGATTATGACTGTAGAATTCAATCTAGCTAATTCCTCCCTGTTAAATTACAACCAATTTTAAGTACCTCATAAAAACAATTTTAGAAAAAACACTTTCAGCCTCCCAAAGTCCAGGGAATTGTGGCGACGACTCCTCTATAACGTCTTCAAGCTGTACATGGGTGTTGAGATATCCTTAGGGGTAGGGGGTAGGAAGAATGAAGCAAATGCTGTAGCTGATGTGTCCTGACTGGACTCAGCTGAAATCCTTGTGACCAGGATTCCAAGTAGGCACACTCTGTAATATACAGCTCTGAAGACAAAGGCTTAGAATCGAGATATCTTTTTGTTTGATTCTCCTGAATAAAATTTTCAGGCGGTCTACCTCTATCAAATCTGATCAGTATGACTCTGTGAGGTTTCCAGAGCCTAATCACAGGTTTTAAAAATATAAAGACAAAATCTTTCTCCCAAAATACTGTGTTCCTTAGACTGAAACCAGAAAAGCTTGTATCTTGCACTCTCTCCCAGAGTAATAATATAATTATAAAACTCAAAGTCACACCCATTATGAAAATTAAACAATTTTTTAAAAAGGAAGTAAGCTGAACAATGAGTCTGATAGGCTTTTGTACTCTATGAGATCAGGAATTTAACCCAAAATATATCCATCTGTTAAGCTCTCTACCCGGAGCCACAGATTTTTCTTTAACCTTAATAACTTCTAAAATATATGCTTGCATTCACTCTCCTTGGTTTTACAGACATTTCATCACAACTCTCTACTTGGAGTTAGTGACTAATTTTTCCCTATCTAAATTCTGAACCATGGATGAAAATCCCCACCTGATTCAGGTAATCTCTTTACTCTTTTCTTTCTAAAAACAGACTCAATCCCCTTTTAATAATACCTGCAATTAAGAAATAGCTTGTCTAACTAGGATTTCAACCCAAAATTCCCGTGGAGTCCACGTTAAAAAGAATATGAGTATCCTGAAAGAATTTCTAAACAACTTTCTTTAAAAAGCAGCTTTTAATCTCTGACTCTCTGATCTGCCATTACTTATCACACAGGAGGGGACCAACAGCCTGCCAGCCCAGGTGGCTTTGCCTTTCTTTGTTTGAATTCCTGCTCTTAAGATATTAACATGGCACCAGCCTCCTCTTACTTAGAAAATAAAAACTTTCTCTCAACTCTCAGGATTACTAGTGCATTCTTGCCCATCACATTAGTGTGCCATCTGTTGTTATAAAAATATAAAAATAATAAAGAGTATAGTTGTCTTTTACCCCGCTAGGCCCACGCCACAGTGTCCCAAGATATTTGCTAGATATTTTGGCGGAAACACATCCCAGCCACACTTTCCTACACTCAAACCCCCACATAAAAGAACACACAACACAATAATCTTAGATCCAGTTGGTAAGATATAATTGCCCACTTAAACATACAAAGCCCAGTACCATCCATCCCTTGAGAACATTAATAACAACCTGTAAATACACAGAGCAGAATCTTAACATCACCTGCCATGGCTTCTCCCCTCTCTCCATCTCCTCTTCTCCTCCTCTCTCCCTTAGTCTCCTCCTCTTCCTTCAAACTTCTCTCCCACCCATCCTTCCTTCTCCTCCAATGACAGGCCTCCTTCTATCCTGTACCTGCCTCACCTGTGACATCATCCTATATGTCTACTCGGCTGAAGTTGGTACAGAAGGTTTAATACCTGTGTTTGAATCCTACCCTGTCACCATTTCATAGAAAGGTGGAAGCCAGAGGCATTAGCCAACTTTATTCAGAGAATAACACTCCGAGGGTCACAAAAGGTCATATGAGTCCATAGCACATGATTTCCAGCTTCGTTCAATCATAAAATGATATGTGTATGATAAAACCAAAGTTTTGTCAAAAGAAACATGAAGGACAGCTTAAACACTGCCTGGCATACAGTAGGAAGTTGAAGTGGTTAACCTGAAACAGACCCACTCTTCTCTGCTAGAGCTGAGAAGAGGGCCAAATCACAATCCAAGAGTAACTTCTGGGTTTGAAGAAACTATGGTCAATGACCCTTGTCTAGTTTTCTTAGAATGTTTTCACAAGCACTGAAAAATTTCCTCTATGTTCAGAGTCTTTTCTCACATCTCTTCATTTCTGACTTTTTTAAGCACAGAATATCCAGAGTTATTTTAATATGCATTCAAATTTAGTTATATTTGGATGCATGAATATCCCCAGATTCATGGGAATAAACAGATGGACTCACCAGAAATCCTCAGGTGAGGACAGACAATGGCAACAGTTAACTTCTTGTTTGGTACATACAGTTCTTAATAGGCCAATGTAGATAGACTTTACTTCTGGTGGCAGAGTCAATGAATCTTTTTACCTTTTAGCTGGAGGATTTCTATCTTCATCATGACTGCCACTATCTTCTCACCTGCATTTTTGTCCTTCATGACTCAGGCCTAGAGGAGCCTGAGAGAAATCCAAATTGTTTCATTGGAACATCTGCAATGGCAGATACATATCCTTTGCCAAACCTTGAGACAGTTGGCCTCCCAAGGTGAAAGTAGTTGTAATCACCTAGGCCTGTCTAAAGGAAATCCAGAATACTATGTAGAGAAATAATTTGTGTTCCTGAATATTTATCACCTTCAGGTAAATTTAAAAATGAGCATATATTAGGAAAGTTCAAGGAGATCTCTTGCTGTCCTCCATGATGATTTATTTTTAATAATTGTTATTTTATGGAAGTAGAAGCAATTAAGAAAGCACAAAGGGAGACAACCCTGGATATAGAAAACCAAAGGAAGAGACAAGGAGCCGTAGATACAATCATCACCAACAGAATACAAGAGAAAGAAGAGAGAATCTCAGGAGCAGAAGATTCCATAGAATCATCGACACAACGGTCAAAGATAATGTAAAATGTAAAAAGCTGCTGGTCCAAAATATACAGGAAATCCAGTACTCAATGAAAAGATTCAAACCAAAGGACAATAGGTATAGAAGAGAGGGAAGACTGCCAGCCAAAAAGACCAGTAAATATCTTCAGCAAAATCATAGAAGAAAACTTCCCAAACTTAAAGAAAGAGATGTCTATAATCATACAAGAAGCCTACAGAACTCCAAATAGATTGGACCAGAAAAGAAACTCCTCCCATCACATAATAGTCAAAACACCAAATGCACAAAACAAAGAAAGAATATTAAAAGCAGTAAGGGAAAAAGGTCAAGTAACATATAAAGGCAGACCTATCAGAATCACACCAGACTTCTAACCAGAGACTATGAAAGCCAGAAGATCCTGGACAGATGTCATACAGACCCTAAGAGAACACAAATGCCAGCCCAGGTTACTTTGTATCCTGCAAAACTCTCAATTAACATAGATGGAGATACCAAGATAGTCCATGACAAAACCAAATTTACACAATATCTTTCTACAGGAACCAGATGTAGATCTCTACTGAGAGACACAGCCAGAATACAGCAAATACATAGGCGAATACCATCATTAAACTACAGACCTGAGAAAGGGACCCCCGTTGTAGGAATCTTAAAAGGGACTGAAAGAGCTTGAAGGTGCTCGAGACCCCATATGAACAACAATGCCAACCAACCAGATCTTCTAGGACCTAAGGCCAGATCTTCTAGCCACTACCCAAAGACTATATATGGACTGACCCTGGGCTCCAACCTCATAGGTAGCCATGAATAGCCTAGTAACAGCACTAGTGGAAGGGGAAGCCCTTGGTCCTGCCAAGACTGAAATCCAGTGAACGAGATTGTTGCCGGGGGGGGGGGGGAAGCAGCAATGGTGGGAGGATGGGGAGGGGAACACCCTTAAAGAAAGGGAGGGGGAGAGTTTAAGGGGATGTTGGCCTGGAAACCAGGAAAGGGAATAACAATCTAAATGCAAATAAGAAATACCCATGTGGGTTGGGGATTTAGCTCAGTGGTAGAGCGCTTGCCTAGCAAGCACAAGGCCCTGGGTTCAGTCCCCAGCTCCGAAAAAAAGAAAAGAAAAAAAAAGTAAAAAAAATAGCCAGGTTACTAAAAAGAAAAAGAAAAAAAAGAAAAAAAATGTTATTTTAACATTCCATGTGTTCTCTCAATTATACCCTGGCCATGATGGTCATAAAGAATTCTTAAAATATGATGTATATTCCATCATTTACAGAAGTTTTAATTTTTTCTGCTACAGCCTAGTCCACTGTCAGTTTCTATTAATGTAGGCACTCCTTATCTTCAAAAGTTTAGATAAGAAAATGTACATTGCAAAAGAATTTTCTGAGTACAGTGGTAGAACCAAAAGAAATTTAGAATGTATATCAATGCACATATGCAGGTACACATCCAAGAGAGAAGAGCATAGTGAATTGCATCTATTTTTTCTAATTTCTTATTTTTATCTTTTTTGTCAACTCTTGCTTTATGAATATGATATCAAAATGGATAATAAATAGTATATTCTTGTAAAATTTGTATAACTTTTCTATGTGTGATATGGTATTGACAATAGTTCCTCCCATGATATACCAATTGACCAAGAAGAGAAAGGCAAGTAAAGTATTATGGCCATTATAAAGTAGATGGATCCATTCCAAAGGCTTATTCATTTTGTTGTTTAATACATATAGGAGAAAATTTAGTGGAAAAAAATAAGTGTAAAGGCAGTGAGGATTCCACAATATAAATAATGCCTTTTTACTTTGATTCAAATAGATGTAATAATTTTGACTCTGAAAATGAAATCATCGATTTTCTAATGCCATCAGCCAGAGTTAAATAGAATGGTTAGTCTACAATTAGGTATTCTCAAATATAGTATGTAGGTGATAAATATTCTCTAATAATTTTGAAAGTTGTTCAATGTTTTTAAATTGTTCTTTTCATGGTTACCAACAATCATTCTTGTTACTAGTTGACCTAGATATTACAATGTCTGACCTTTGTACCATGACAGGAGTAATAATTATTCCATATTTATGTAGCACATTCTGAACCTTGCCATATACATATTGTAGGTCTTTTGGTTTGGAGGTGATTATCAGAAAATCATCGATATAATGAATAATATAACCATAAGAGAAGGCATGCCTCATAGGTCTATAACCATTACAGCGTGAAATTGAGGCATCAGAGTGCATTTTGCCATCCTCTGAGGTAATAAAGGACATTGATATTACAGCTGTGGTTCTTAAGGGTTGAGTGAAGAAACAGAAAAGGCTAAACATACCTTATTATTAAGATGAATAGGTATAGTGTAAAAGCAGTTTTTCAAATTCATAACAATTGAAGACCAATCTTTACTAATAGGTGTCAGTGTAGGTAATGGCTGTAAAGCTCAAATAGACCACATGGCAGCATTAAGATTTCACAAGTCAACTAAGCATTCTGTTTATCATATTTGGAAGTTACAAACCATGATAAACTACTGTGACTCCAAAAGTAATACAACTATTCCAGGCAGATTCGTTCCCCAATAACCTGTCTGTCAATTAATAGGGCATTGGAGATGGGAAATGGCAATACTTTAGTACAAGGACTATCCAGTGCAGCACTTGCTTGAGTAGTAGCTTGTAATAAAATAATAGATTGGGTATACTCTGAAGCTGGCAGAAATTTTATATTCTTTAGATTTAAATCCTCACATTGTCTAGTCTTAGGATTCCCTCATAAGGCTGGCATTGTTTTTCTTTTTTTTTGCCAAGCAATGTATTGCCATACTCACCATATTTCTTTCATCATTCCTTATCCTAATGTTTGTCCTTTTTGCATACAGAGTATAAGCCAGGTCTTCTTGATTCTGAGCACTGAACTGTTATAAGGGCAACTTACTTTGATTCTTAAAGTGGTCACTTTAACAATGTCAATTTTTGTAGAACAAACTTTCCTCAAACAGGTGATTTCCCTCTAGGTTTGTAAGTCCGTACAGAGCTTCATAACTTCAGAAAGTCGATAACATTCTCTCTTTGAAACTTAATTAAACTTTGCCAATCATCATTGTAATTATCTGAAGTAACTCTTTAAGAACTCTAGAATTTATTTTACCTTTACTTATTTTTCAATAGCATCTCTGAATCTCCCTCTGAAATTGGCATAAGGTGCAGAGGTATCTTACATATTTCTATATTTCAAGATACTAAGTCTGATTCCATATTAGTTTTCATGCAGGTAGCCATAGTAGCATATCTAATGTGAGGGGACTGAAGGAGGTATATCTTACAACTTGTAATTTGTTGATAAAAATCCTTGTCAGCCTTTATCTATGATATTTCTGGGATTATCCCTCAGTCCTAACTGCTGAATGTTTTAATGGGCTTTACCTTCAAGCCATACCTACCAGTGAGGAAATTGAAATGTGCTAAGAAGTATTTTAGCAATTAAATGAAAACCATAAGGCAGAGTTTTTGCCACATTGCCCCAACCAAAGTTAGTCACAGTGGTATCGAGCAATAGGTCCATAGGAAGCACAGGCCCATTTAAAATCTTTCACAATATCCATATCTAATTCCTGATAAACATTTTGATTTTATTGAAACTTTACTAGGAACCACTAACAAGGTTCGAGAGGAATGGATGGATGAATTTCTTTCCCTTGAATTGTCTGAGCTTGCCTAGGATGCAGTAATAGCTTTGTCCATAGGCTCTCCTAAATCCTCTTTAAACAGGGAAATATTTCAGGATTTGATCACCTGTGCAGTTCCCAGTAGTGCTATTTTCCTTTGTATTTTGTCTGCACTGGGAAATCTGCTCCTGATCTTTTTTTAATATTTTTTATTTAAGTTTATTTAAATTTCAAATGTTATCTCCTTTCCAGTTTCCAGTCAATAAACCACCTATCACATCCCCCCCTTCTATGAGGGTGTTCCCTGACCCAACACACACCTTCCCGCCTCCCTGTCCTGACATTGCACTACACTAGTGAGTCTAGCCTTGCTAGGATCAAGGGCTTCTCCTCCCATTGGTGCCCAACTAGACCATCCTCTGCCACATGAACTTTAAAAAAAATTTTTTTAAAACATTGTTGTCATGTTTATATTCATGGAAGAACTTGGGCATCACTTCTTGGTGATTACTAACCTAATCTTTGTAAAGAAAGTATTTTGATAACAGTCTAAATCAATGTCCCTAAGACCAATATCAAGTATAGATCTCTATGTATTCTGCCCTGATATGCTGATTCAACTCTTACTGTGAGTGTGCCCAATTTCCTGATATGAACCCAACTTTAAATCCCCATTCAGTACCACTTGTCATAGCTCAAGAGTAGAGTGAGACTAGGTACAATGGAGCTGATATGTGAATCAGAGTAACTTCTCATGAAATAGCCAACTTTATTCACAACCTCAAACAATGCATACTCTGAGGCTTAAGAAATGTCATATGAGTAAAGATCATAGGTCTTCAAGCTGTATACAATCACAAGGACCAGTCAGGATACTAATATATAGACTCAACTCCTATCTGGTGCACATAGGAAGATGGCACAGACACATAACAAGAGAAATCTTATTTCAAAGAAACATGGTAGCAAGACTCTTGTCCTGTTTTCTCAGAGTATTCTCAGTGCTCTAAGAATTCTACTCACACAACTCCATTCCTGGACCATTCCAACACTACAATATGGAAGGGTTCTTCCAGATGAGTTAGATGACTCCATAGTCCTATGATCCAACACGTTGGCTATTAATTCCAAGTACTCATGGGCAAAGAGATTTCTGAATGGGAAACAAAAATCAATGACACACAATCAATGACAAAAAAATTGAAATTCAATAAGATTACATAAAATAAGTGAACAAATATAAAACTCCACAGTGTTTAAAATGTAGTTTTATTACAATATTAAGACTGGAATATTAGAGATGTCAAAATCATTTAGATGAAATAAATTATTAAAAATTTGCCAATACTCTTTGCAGATGAATTATGTCACCATGGCAACGTACTAATATTTTCCTGTATCATTAACTGTCTCATTTGTCTAAACATTTCTTCCTCAAAAGTGGAGATTATGGTTACCTGTGCGAGTGTAACACAAAAAATGCTGACACTATTGTGTGAGTCTTCTGAGTTCTCAGTACTTACTGCTTCTGACCCTCTCATCTATCCCATGGGAGGTATTCAGAGCAGTTTTCTCTATCCTTAAAAAAATGCTACATTTTAAAATTGTTTCTCTTTTAGAAATTATAATTATATCATTTCTGCCTTTCCATTCCTCCTTTCAAACACTCCCATAAACGTGCCCCCTTGGTCTTTTTCAAATACACCGAGCTCTGTTTTCCATTACTTGTTACATACACATATTTATGTCTCTACACTTATATTCCTAAATATATCCTGCTCTGTCTTTATAATGTTAAATATGACTGCATCAACAAAATTGTCTAACATTTAACAGGTTCTTTGGAAATTTGATGGCAAAACCCCAGCAACATTAGGACCCAATACCAGAGTCTACAAGTGGCTCCCGCAGAATGACATCCTGGGTAAGTCTCTGGAAATCAAATGCAACATCATGACTGAGTAACTGATTACTGTAGCTATTTCTTTTAACTTCAAACTCTTCGTATCACACATACTTCATGGATTATTTATTTAAGATAACAAGTTCTGACATGGATTTGGTCTTTTTATCCCTCATTTCTTTCTTCCTTTTCTTATTCCTATCTTTCTCTTTTTTTAAGTCAAGGGGATTTTATTCTAATTAATTATTGTTAACTAGAAACAAATATCAAAACTCTGATTTCTGCACAACAACTTTATAATGAAATATGTTGGCATACACATAAGTTTCTAAGAGGTTATAGTCCCATACCTTATTTACTGTTAAAAGACTCAATCCTAACACCACTTCCTTTTTCTTTCTCCTTCTGACTTTACATTTTAATCATTTTGCATAAACATGTGTTTACCAGTGCCTAACTCTCAACATGCAGATTGTTAAGGTTAAATAACTCCCTCGGTTTACAACAGAATGATTCTTAATCCACTCAGAGCAACCAAGGTCAACTTTAAAACATTGTTAAATTGGTTATTTTATTTATTTACATTTAAAGTGTTATTCCCCTTCCCATGTTCCCTTCCACAAAGCCACTATTACCTGATTTTTTTTTCATACCTCTATGTGGGTGCTCCCACATCTCCTCAAATACTACTGGCTCAGCGGCCTAGTTTTCCCCTATCTTGAGTCATCAAGCCTCCACAGACTCAATGGGATTCCCTCCAACTGATGCCAGATAAGGGCATCCTTTCTCAAATATTCAGCTGGAGCCATGGAACACTCTGTTTGTATCTTTGGTTGGTGGTTTAGTCCCTGAGAATTTACGAAGGTCTGGTTGGTAGATATTGTTGTTCTTCCTATGGGGATGTAAACCCCTTCAGCTCCCTCACTCTTTGCCCTAACTTTTCCATAGGGGTCATCAAGCTCACTCTGATAGTTGACTGCAAGTATCCATATCCGTATTGGTCAGGCTCTGGAAAAGCCTTCTAGGGGACAGCTATATCAGGTTCTTGTCATATCAATGGTACCTGGGTTTGTTGTCTGCTGAGGGGATGGATCCCTTGGTGGAGCAGACTCTGGATGCCCTTTCTTTCAGTTTCTGCTCTACTCATTGTCCCTGCTTTTCCTTTTGACAGGAGGAATTCTGGTTTAAGATTTTTGAGGTGGGTGGTTGGGCCCATCCCTCAAACAGAGGCCTTGGCTATCCATTGAATATGGTCTCTGCAGACTTTCTCTCCCCTTTGTTGGTTATTTCAGCTAATGTCCTCCCTGTTTGTTCCTAGAAACCTCTTGAGTCCCTGGAACCTGGTGCTTTCTAATGTCTTTCACTAGTTGCATCTACACACCTCAATTCAAATTCCTGGCCCTCTGTACATCTCCCTTATATCCTCCTATATCTGAAATGCCATAGAATCTTTCCCTTCCTCTCCTTTCCTGCTCCAAGATCCCTCCTACCCTCTACTTATTTTGATTATTTTCTACTCCATTTGAGTATGACTGAAACATCCACATTTGTCTTCTTGAACTTCACATGGTCTGTGAGATGTGTCATTAGAATTTTGAGCTTTCTATGTCTTATAACCACTAATCAGTGAGTACATACAATGTGTGTTCTTTTGTGCCTGGGTTACCTCACTCAGGATGAGATTTTCTAGTTCCTTCCACTTCCCTTCAAATTTCAAGAAGTCATTTTTTTAACAGCTGAGTAATATTCCATTGTGTAAATGTGCCACATTTTCTGTATGCACTCGTCTGTTCAGGGACATCTGGGTTGTTATCATCTTCTGGCTATTTTAAATAAAGCTGCTATGAACATAGTGGAGCACAGTTTTTTGTTATATGTTGAGACATATTTTGGGTATATGCCCAGGAGTGGTATAGCTGTATGCTCAGGTAGCACTATGTCATATTTTCTGAGGAACCACGAAATTGACTTCCAGAATGGTTGTACCAGTTGGCAGTCCCACCAGCATTGGAGGACTGTTCCTCTTTCTCCATATCCTTACCAGAAACTGCTGTCACCCGAGTTTTTGATCTTAATCACTGGGACTGGTGTGAGGTGGAATCTCAGGGTCATTTTGATTTGCATTTTCCTGACGACTGAGGATGTTGAACATTTCTTTAAGGGCTTCTCACCCACTCAATCTTCCTTAGATAATAATTCTGCTTAGTTTTATACCCCATTTTTAAATGGGGTTATTTTGTTCTCTGGAGCCAAGCTTTTTAGTTCTTTGTATATTTTGCATGTTACCCCTCTATTGGATAGGTTTGGTAAAGATCTTTTGACAATCTGTGGGATTCCATTTTTTCACTCACTATTTTTATCTACTAGGGACTTCATATGTTCAACCAAAAAAGGGTTTTTCATACCTCAAGTCTCAAGCCACATTCAAATTTGCAAAAATACTTCTCCAGAAATTTAGTTTCTTCTTGCTCTGAGAAAGAAAAATATTTTAGAGATCTTATGATTTTATGAATCTTTATGTAAAAACATCTCCTTTCAGTTCCTCTTAGTATACATATCTCTTTCCAAGTCCAAAACTGCTAATCAATGTTAATCTGAATTTATCTTCTTGTAGGTCACCCAAAAACCAAAGCCTTTGTAACTCATGGTGGAGCCAATGGCCTCTATGAGGCAATCTATCATGGAATCCCTATGATTGGCATTCCTCTGTTTGGAGATCAACCTGATAATATTGCCCACATGGTGGCCAAAGGAGCAGCTGTTTCATTGAATATCAGGACAATGTCAAAGTTAGATTTTCTCAGTGCACTGGAGGAAGTCATAGACAATCCGTTGTGAGTATAACTTTCTATAATCATTCATTTATTCATTCAATCAATCAGTCAATCACTTGCTTATTCATATATATATACGTTCATTGTTTTCTTACCAAAGACAAACAAACGAGAATTATACTGATATGAACCGACATATATTAGGGCACGATTCAGTACAAACATTATACTCTCCTTTACTCATTGTTTTTAAATTCCTTGTAAGGCCTTATGTTATTTTGCTATTTAAATCATGGTAGTCTTAAGTGTGCAACCCTTCTGCTTTACCTTCCACACTACTTGGCCAAGAAGTATTTTTGACACCCCTGGACAATACCCCAAAAGAAATCTTTCATTTCTTGTGTGGGTTTTTTTTTATTAAGAATTCCATGGTTATTGGAAGGAGAACCATCCGGTTAGATGAGCAAAGTTCATTAAAATTATATATGTACATAGACCTGGAATAGAATGTAAGGTATAAGTAGCTAATAGTTTAATTCTTTTTTTGTCATACATTCCTGTTGTTATTGTCTCTATTTCTCTCCTCTTCTCCTCTTCCCAATTCCCTAATTAGATCCCTCAAAATCTGCTATCTCCCTTAACCCTATTCACACAGTCTTCTCTATTTACACCCCTTCCCAGTCTCTGAGGACTTTCTACTCTTCATATTCTTCTAAGAGATAAGTTGAATCTTAAATTGTAAATGACTGTAATATGAATACTAATGAATGAGGATGTTTTAATGAGAAGAAAGACACAGTTTTGCTCTTGTGCTTTGAAATTAAAACCATTGTAATTCTTACCTGTTTTTCTACATCAAACTGATATTTAGGAGTGGTAACTCAGGCCTCTATGTCACCCTCTACTTGTGTACCCATCAATAATTATTTCAACAGTAGAGTCAAATGCACTTGCATCATGCTTCTTTGTGAAATTCCATCAACTTTTCTAGAGTCAGAATGTTAACAAAAAATGAAGGTCAGCAATAATATCAAAAATTAGGCTCAATGGGTAAGAGCAGGGTTTTTTGTAGTATTCATTCCATCCACTGATGACAATTTTATCACTTATAGCTATAAAAAAAATGTTATGTTGTTGTCAACCATTCACCATGACCAGCCTATGAAGCCCCTGGACAGAGCTGTCTTCTGGATTGAGTTTATCATGCGCCACAAAGGGGCCAAGCACCTGAGACCACTTGGACATAACCTTCCCTGGTACCAGTACCACTCTCTGGATGTGATTGGATTCCTGCTCACCTGTTTTGCAGTCATTGCAGCTCTTACTGTAAAATGTCTCTTGTTAATGTACCGATTCTTTGTAAAGAAGGAAAAGAAAATGAAGAATGAGTAGAGCTCATTGACAATGCACTACAGAAATGAAATTTCAGCGTCATTCTAATTTATGAACCACCTTCTAAAAATTACTAATTTTTTATCAAGGTAGATAACCTTTGTAGGAAGACATATAACTCCGTGAATACTGATATGTACTCAAAAATCCATCATTTTTAAATTTTAAAACCACTTAATGTAAAAGTTACATTGTAGAAAAATGTGCAGAATAAAATTATTCTTGATAGAGTCCAAATAATCAAAGTATTAACCTTAAAATATTTGAATAGTGTCCATTAGCTTCTTTGTCTAATACTGAATCTGTAGCTTTCATACAATAAAATGTAGATAACTTGTACACGATAAATACTGGCATATAATTTTTTTTCTGTAATAGACCTAATTACTTGTTGTCTGGGATAAAGTGTGGTTAGTTTGGATATCAGTTTTAAAGGAATCTGTTGGCTCTTTTGTTCCTCTAACATAATATGCTAACATAGAGCATCTCAAGGGAAAAGCAGAACAGTTTATTTGGAGTTGTGACCACAGTTCCTTAAAATGTAGAGTAGCGGAGAAGGCAGGGCAGCAGTCATCCAGAGGAGGAAGCTCACTTGTCACATCTCAACCATATATGGAAAGCAGAGAGTGAGCAAGAAGTAGGGCTAAGCTATGAACTTTCAAAGCTTAGTCCAGTGACGTACTTCATCCAAAAAGCTTTAACCACTTTAATTAAGATTCCATAACCTCAATCTGCACTACAAATTTTGGAAAATGTGCTCAAGTTCATAAACCTATCTGAAACATTTTACATTCAAACCAATAACAGGAAATCATTCTGTTTCTTAACTTTTTTAGCACACCTTATGCTGTTAACATTCTAGTCCTCCAAGTTCTAACACACCACCATAGAACACCTGTACTTCTTCAGTATACTTTAACTATGATCATGAGGAATAATGTTCATTGGAAATGAAACTTATGAACAGGGAACAAATTGAAGCCCTAAATAAAGTAAACTTAGTATTGAGATTGGATATTTGTGACACTGGTTGTCATTCATATATAACATATACAAAGAACACAAGAATTTAGACTCTGGAGAACCAAATAGCCATATTAAAAAATGGGAAACAAAACAAAACAATGAATTCTTACACAGAATGGCTGGGAACCATCTAAAGAAATGTTCAGCATCCATCTTAGTCATTAGGGAAATGCAATTCAAAATGATCCTGAGATTTCACACCAGTCAGAATGACTAAGATCAACAACTCATGTGACAATAGATGTTGCTGAGGATGTTGAGAAAGAGGAACACTCCTCAACTATTGGTGGGATTGCAGGCTGGTACGAACTCTGTGGAAATCAGTCTGGGTATTCCTCAGATGGGTCTCATTAGACATAGTAGTACCTGAGGACCCAGTCGCACCTCTTTTGGGCATACACCCAAAAAGTGCCCCAACATATAACCAGAGCACAAACTCCACTATGTTTGTAGTCCCATTATTTATAATAGCGTGAAGCTGGAAAGAACTCAGAAGCCCTTCAAGAGAAGAATGGATAGATAAAATGTGGTACATCTGCGCAATGGAGTACTACTTAGCTATTAAAAACAATGACTCCATGAAATTCATAGACAAATTGATTGACCTAGAAAATATCATCCTGAGTGAGGTAACCCAAATACTGAAGAACACATGGTAGCCACTCACTGATAAGGGAATATTAGCCCAAAAGCTCGAATTTCCCAACATACAATCTACACACCACATGAATCTCAAAGAGAAGGGTGACCAAAATGTAGATAACTCACTCATTCTTAAAAGGGAGAACAAAAATGTCCATAGGAGGGGATATGGAGGCAAAGTTTAGAGTAGAGACTGAAGGAATGGACATTCAGAGCCTGAGTCACATGTGACCCATCGATACACCGCCACCAAAACTAGATAAGATTGATGGAGCTAAGAAGTACACGCTGACAGGAGCCAGATATAGCTGTCTCCTGAGAGGCACAGCCAGAGAATGTCAAATACACATTTGAATGTTAGCAGCAAACCATCGGCCTGTGAAAGGGATCCCTGTTGGAGGAATTAGGGTAATAATTGAAAGAGCTGAAAGGGCTTATAACAGGAATGAACTCAGTTCCCCAGTAAAATGACACAGCCTAGCAGAATGGATGTTACATTAAAGAAAAACACTTCAAAAATAAACACAGACATATCATCAGAGTAATGAGCTCAAAAGAATAGTTTTAAAAACTAACAGGCCCAATACGGCCTCTAGGAAATGGTAGATAGGGGCACTGGAGCTGCGGGTCCCCTGCGCCCGAGATACCGCTGGAACCTGAAGGAACCGGATCAACAGTTCTCTGCACCCAAATCCCGTGGGAGGGAGAGCTAAGCCATCAGAGAGGCATACATGCCTGGGAAGCCAGAGGAGACTTTACTCTGCCCACATTTCTGACTCCAGAGGAAAACACCAAATGCCATCTGGGACCCTGGTGCACGGGGGATCTCGGAAAGGTGGCACAGGTACTCCTGGTTGCTGCCCTCGCATAGAGCTAGCTCTTAAGCAACACCCCATGAGCAAATTTGAGCCTCGGGACCACAGGTAAGACCAACTTTTGTGTTCCAAGTGACCTGCCTGGTGAACTCAGGACCCAGGCCCACAGGAACAGCTGAGGACATGTAGACAGGAAAAACAACATGCCCGAAAGCAGAACACTCTGTTCCCATAACTGGCTGAAAGAAAACAGGAAAATAGGTCTACAGCACCCCTGACACACAGGCTTATAGGACAGTGTAGCCACTGTCAGAAATAGAAGAACAAAGTAACACCAGAGATAATCTGATGGTGAGAGGCAAGCTCAGGAACCCAAGCAACAGAAACCAAGACTACATGGCATCATCGGAGCCCAATTCTCCCACCAAACCAAACACGGAATATCCAAACACACCAGAAAAGCAAGATCTAGTTTCAAAATCATATTTGATCATGATGCTGGAGGACTTCAAGAAAGACATGAAGAACTACCTTAGAGAAACGCAGGAAAACATAAATAAACAATTAGAGGCCTACAGAGTGGAATTAGAAAAATCCCTGAAACAATTCCAGGAAAACACAATCAAACAGTTGAAGGAATTAAAAATGGAAATAGAAGAAATCAAGAAAGAACACAGGGGAACAACCCTGGATAAAGAAAACCAAAGGAAGAGACAAGGAGCCATAGATACAAGCATCATCAACAATTCAAGAGATAGAAGAGAGAATCTCAGGAGCAGAAGATTCCATAGAACTCATCGACACAACTGTCAAAGATAATGTAAAACAGAAAAAGCTATTGGTCCAAAACATACAGGAAATCCAGGACTCAATGAGAAGATCAAACCTAACAATAGGTATAGAAGAGAGTGAAGACTCCCAGCTCAAAGGACCAGTAAATATCTTCAACAAAATCATAGAAGAAAACTTCCATAACCTAAAGAAAGAGATGCCCGTAAGCATACAAGAAGCCTACAGAACTCCAAATAGATTGGACAAGAAAAGAAACTCCTCACATCACATAATAGTCAAAACACCAAATGCACAAAATAAAGAAAGAATATTAAAAGCAGTAAGGGAAAAAGGTCAAGTAACATATAAAGGCAGACCTATCAGAATCACACCAGACTTCTCGCCAGAGTCTATGAAAGACAGAAGATCCTGGACAGATGTCATACAGACCACAAGAGAACACAAATGTCAGCCCAGGTTACTGTATCCTGCAAAACTCTCAATTAACATAGATGGAGAAACCAAGATAGTCCATGACAAAACCAAATTTACACATTATCTTTCTACAAATTCAGCGCAACAAAGGATAATAAATGGTAAAGCCCAACATAAGGAGGCAAGCTACACCCTTTAAAAAGCAAGAAACTAATAGTCTTGGCAACAAAACAAAGAGAAGAAAAGCACACAAATATAACCTCATATCCAAATATTAAAATAACAGGAAACAATACTCACTATTCCTTAATATATCTCAAAATCAATGGTCTCAACTCCCCAATAAAAAGACATAGATTAACAAACTGGATACGCAATGAGGACCCTGCATTCTGCTGCCTACAGGAAACACACCTCAGAGACAATGACAGACACTACCTCAGTGTGAAAGGCTGGAAAACAACCTTTAAGCAAATGGTCGGAAGAAGCAAGCTGGAGTAGCCATTCCAATATCGAATAAAATCAATTTTCAATTAAAAGTCATCAAAAAAGATAAGAAAGGACAGTTCATATTCATCAAAGGAAAAATCCACCAAGATGAACTCTCAATCCTTAATATGTATGCCCCAAATACAAGGGCACCTACATACCACTCTGCCCCTCAAACAGGACATCCTAAAACCAGGGCTTTCATCACACATGGTGGAACGAACGGGATCTACGAAGCCATTTACCACGGGGTCCCTATGGTGGGCATTCCCATGTTTGGTGATCAGCCTTACAACGTCACTCACATGGAGGCCAAGGGAGCAGCCGTGAAAGTCACCATCAGCACGATGACCAGCGCAGATTTGCTCAGTGCCTTGAGAGCGGTCATTAATGAGCCTTCGTAAGTATTACAGCGGGAAAAGCTCTGTCGATCACTGATTCGCCTTGCCATCATTCTAGAAATTTTCCAGTGTTTTATATTTTATATTTGTCTTATTTTCAAATAGGATAACATAAAACAAATCAAAAAACAAAAAAAAAGGGAGAAGAACTTTTTATTTCTTATTTCCTATCTACTGGAGTCAGTTCGTGAAACTGGGAAAAATATTGGCTTTGAAGATTATACCAATCTACGTTTATAAAATATAGTATGATTATACAAATTCACTTGTAGTTTCAATTTAAAAATAAATATATAAGCACTTAGATACACTGCTTAAGTACAAAAATGGAACTTATAATATGTTCAATATTATTTTTAAAAATAATATATAGTGTTACATTTAACAATTGCTTATTGCTCTGCTCCCAGACCCGGTGAGAGAGAGACCCAACCGCCTGGTCAGGTGGGCACTCCTGAGGCTGCAGAGCAGAAGAGACCACCAACACTGCTCACCCCTACCCACATCCCTGGCCCAAGAGGAAACTGTATAAGGCCTCTGGGCTCCCGTGGGGGAGCGGCCGGACCCTGAAGGAAACAGACCGGATAAACAGTTCTCTGCACCCAAATCCCGTGGGAGGGAGAGCTAAACCTTCAGAGAGGCAGACAAGCCTGGGAAACCAGAAGAGACTGCTCCCTGCACACACATCTCGGACGCCAGAGGAAAAAGCCAAAGACCATCTGGAACCCTGGTGCACTGAAGCTCCCGGAAGGGGCGGCACAGGTCTTCCTGGGTGCTGCCGCTGCAGAGAGCCCCTGGGCAGCACCCCACGAGCAAACCTGAGCCTAGGGACCAAAGGTAAGACCAAATTTTCTGCTGCAAGAAAGCTGCCTGGTGAACTCAAGACACAGGCCCACAGGAACAGCTGAAGACCTGTAGAGAGGAAAAACTACACGCCCGAAAGCAGAACACTCTGTCCCCATAACTGACTGAAAGAAAACAGGAAAACAGGTCTACAGCACTCCTGACACACAGGCTTATAGGACAGTCTAGCCACTGTCAGAAATAGCAGAACAAAGTAACACTAGAGATAATCTGATGGCGAGAGGCAAGCGCAGGAACCCAAGCAACAGAAACCAAGACTACATGCCATCATCGGAGCCCAATTCTCCCACCAAAACAAACATGGAATATCCAAATACACCAGAAAAGCAAGATCTAGTTTCAAAATCATATTTGATCATGATGCTGGAGGACTTCAAGAAAGACATGAACACACTTAGGGAAGCACAGGAAAACATTAATAAACAAGTAGAAGCCTACAGAGAGGAATCGCAAAAATCCCTGAAAGAATTCCAGGAAAACACAATCAAACAGTTGAAGGAATTAAAAATGGAAATAGAAGCAATCAAGAAAGAACACATGGAAACAACCCTGGATATAGAAAACCAAAAGAAGAGACAAGGAGCTGTAGATACAAGCTTCACAAAGAGAATACAAGAGATGGAAGAGAGAATCTCAGGAGCAGAAGATTCCATAGAAATCATTGACTCAACTGTCAAAGATAATGTAAAGCAGAAAAAGCTACTGGTCCAAAACATACAGGAAATCCAGGACTCAATGAGAAGATCAAACCTAAGGATAATAGGTATAGAAGAGAGTGAAGACTCCCAGCTCAAAGGACCAGTAAATATCTTCAACAAAATCATAGAAGAAAACTTCCCTAACCTAAAAAAAGAGATACCCATAGACATACAAGAAGCCTACAGAACTCCAAATAGATTGGACCAGAAAAGAAACACCTCCCGTCACATAATTGTCAAAACACCAAACGCACAAAATAAAGAAAGAATATTAAAAGCAGTAAGGGAAAAAGGTCAAGTAACATATAAAGGCAGACCTATCAGAATCACACCAGACTTCTCGCCAGAAACTGTAAAGGCCAGAAGATCCTGGACTGATGTTATACAGACCCTAAGAGAACACAAATGCCAGCCCAGGTTACTGTATCCAGCAAAACTCTCAATTAACATTGATGGAGAAACCAAGATATTCCATGACAAAACCAAATTTACACAATATCTTTCTACAAATCCAGCACTACAAAGGATAATAAATGGTAAAGCCCAACATAAGGAGGCAAGCTATACCCTAGAAGAAGCAAGAAACTAATCGTCTTGGCAACATAACAAAGAGAATGAAAGCACACAAACATAACCTCACATCCAAATATGAATATAACGGGAAGCAATAATCACTATTCCTTAATATCTCTCAATATCAATGGCCTCAACTCCCCAATAAAAAGACATAGATTAACAAACTGGATACGCAAGGAGGACCCTGCATTCTGCTGCCTACAGGAAACACACCTCAGAGACAAAGACAGACACTACCTCAGAGTGAAAGGCTGGAAAACAACTTTCCAAGCAAATGGTCAGAAGAAGCAAGCTGGAGTAGCCATTCTAATATCAAATAAAATCAATTTCCAACTAAAAGTCATCAAAAAAGATAAGGAAGGACACTTCATATTCATCAAAGGAAAAATCCACCAAGATGAACTCTCAATCCTAAATATCTATGCCCCAAATACAAGGGCACCTACATACGTAAAAGAAACCTTACTAAAGCTCAAAACACACATTGCACCTCACACAATAATAGTGGGAGATTTCAACACCCCACTCTCATCAATGGACAGATCATGGAAACAGAAATTAAACAGTGATGTCGACAGACTAAGAGAAGTCATGAGCCAAATGGACTTAACGGATATTTATAGAACATTCTATCCTAAAGCAAAAGGATATACCTTCTTCTCAGCTCCTCATGGTACTTTCTCCAAAATTGACCATATAATTGGTCAAAAAACGGGCCTCAACAGGTACAGAAAGATAGAAATAATCCCATGCGTGCTATCGGACCACCACGGCCTAAAACTGGTCTTCAATAACAATAAGGGAAGAATGCCCACATATACGTGGAAATTGAACAATGCTCTACTCAATGATAACCTGGTCAAGGAAGAAATAAAGAAAGAAATTAAAAACTTTTTAGAATTTAATGAAAATGAAGATACAACATACTCAAACTTATGGGACACAATGAAAGCTGTGCTAAGAGGAAAACTCATAGCGCTGAGTGCCTGCAGAAAGAAACAGGAAAGAGCATATGTCAGCAGCTTGACAGCACACCTAAAAGCTCTAGAACAAAAAGAAGCAAATACACCCAGGAGGAGTAGAAGGCAGGAAATAATCAAACTCAGAGCTGAAATCAACCAAGTAGAAACAAAAAGGACCATAGAAAGAATCAACAGAACCAAAAGTTGGTTCTTTGAGAAAATCAACAAGATAGATAAACCCTTAGCCAGACTAACGAGAGGACACAGAGAGTGTGTCCAAATTAACAAAATCAGAAATGAAAAGGGAGACATAACTACAGATTCGGAGGAAATTCAAAAAATCATCACATCTTACTATAAAAACCTATATTCAACAAAATTTGAAAATCTTCAGGAAATGGACAATTTCCTAGACAGATACCAGGTATCGAAGTTAAATCAGGAACAGATAAACCAGTTAAACAACCCCATAACTCCTAAGGAAATAGAAGCAGTCATTAAAGGTCTCCCAACCAAAAAGAGCCCAGGTCCAGACGGGTTTAGTGCAGAATTCTATCAAACCTTCATAGAAGACCTCATACCAATATTATCCAAACTATTCCACAAAATTGAAACAGATGGAGCCCTACCGAATTCCTTCTACGAAGCCACAATTACTCTTATACCTAAACCACACAAAGACACAACAAAGAAAGAGAACTTCAGACCAATTTCCCTTATGAATATCGACGCAAAAATACTCAATAAAATTCTGGCAAACCGAATTCAAGAGCACATCAAAACAATCATCCACCATGATCAAGTAGGCTTCACCCCAGGCATGCAGGGATGGTTTAATATACGGAAAACCATCAACGTGATCCATTATATAAACAAACTGAAAGAACAGAACCACATGATCATTTCATTAGATGCTGAGAAAGCATTTGACAAAATTCAACACCCCTTCATGATAAAAGTCCTGGAAAGAATAGGAATTCAAGGCCCATACCTAAACATAGTAAAAGCCATATACAGCAAACCAGTTGCTAACATTAAACTAAATGGAGAGAAACTTGAAGCAATCCCACTAAAATCAGGGACTAGACAAGGCTGCCCACTCTCTCCCTACTTATTCAATATAGTTCTTGAAGTTCTAGCCAGAGCAATCAGACAACAAAAGGAGATCAAAGGGATACAGATCGGAAAAGAAGAGGTCAAAATATCACTATTTGCAGATGACATGATAGTATATTTAAGTGATCCCAAAAGTTCCACCAGAGAACTACTAAAGCTGATAAACAACTTCAGCAAAGTGGCTGGGTATAAAATTAACTCAAATAAATCAGTTGCCTTCCTCTATACAAAAGAGAAACAAGCCGAGAAAGAAATTAGGGAAACGACACCCTTCATAATAGACCCAAATAATATAAAGTACCTCGGTGTGACTTTAACCAAGCAAGTAAAAGATCTGTACAATAAGAACTTCAAGACACTGAGGAAAGAAATTGAAGAAGACCTCAGAAGATGGAAAGATCTCCCATGCTCATGGATTGGCAGGATTAATATAGTAAAAATGGCCATTTTACCAAAAGCAATCTACAAATTCAATGCAATCCCCATCAAAATACCAATCCAATTCTTCAAAGAGTTAGACAGAACAATTTGCAAACTCATCTGGAATAACAAAAAACCCAGGATAGCTAAAGCTATCCTCAACAATAAAAGGACTTCAGGGGGAATAACTATCCCTGAACTCAAGCAGTATTACAGAGCAATAGTGATAAAAACTGCATGGTATTGGTACAGAGACAGACAGATAGACCAATGGAATAGAATTGAAGACCCAGAAATGAACCCACACACCTATGGTCACTTGATTTTTGACAAAGGAGCCAAAACCATCCAATGGAAAAAAAGATAGCATTTTCAGCAAATGGTGCTGGTTCAACTGGAGGGCAACATGTAGAAGAATGCAGATCGATCCATGCTTATCACCCTGTACAAAGCTTAAGTCCAAGTGGATCAAGGACCTCCACATCAAACCAGACACACTCAAACTAATAGAAGAAAAACTAGGGAAGCATCTGGAACACATGGGCACTGGAAAAAATTTCCTGAACTAAACACCAATGGCTTATGCTCTAAGATCAAGAATCGACAAATGGGATCTCATAAAACTGCAAAGCTTCTGTAAGGCAAAGGACACTGTGGTTAGGACAAAACGGCAACCAACAGATTGGGAAAAGATCTTTACCAATCCTACAACAGATAGAGGCCTTATATCCAAAATATACAAAGAACTCAAGAAGTTAGACCGCAGGGAAACAAATAACCCTATTAAAAAATGGGGTTCAGAGCTAAACAAAGAATTCACAGCTGAGGAATGCCGAATGGCTGAGAAACACCTAAAGAAATGTTCAACATCTTTAGTCATAAGGGAAATGCAAATCAAAACAAGCCTGAGATTTCACCTCACACCAGTGCGATTGGCTAAGATCAAAAACTCAGGGGACAGCAGATGCTGGCGAGGATGTGGAGAAAGAGGAACACTCCTCCATTGTTGGTGGGATTGCAGACTGGTAAAACCATTCTGGAAATCAGTCTGGAGGTTCCTCAGAAAATTGGACATTGAACTGCCTGAGGATCCAGCTATACCTCTCTTGGGCATATACCCAAAACATGCCTCAACATATAAAAGAGACACGTGCTCCACTATGTTCATCGCAGCCTTATTTATAATAGCCAGAAAATGGAAAGAACCCAGATGCCCTTCAACAGAGGAATGGATACAGAAAATGTGGTACATCTACACAATGGAATATTACTCAGCTATCAAAAACAACGAGTTTATGAAATTCGTAGGCAAATGGTTGGAACTGGAAAATATCATCCTGAGTGAGCTAACCCAATCACAGAAAGACATACATGGTATGCACTCATTGATAAGTGGCTATTAGCCCAAATGCTTGAATTACCCTAGATCCCTAGAACAAACTAAACTCAAGACGGATGATCAAAATGTGAATGCTTCACTCCTTCTTTAAATGAGGAAAAAGAATACCCTTGGCAGGGAAGGGAGAGGCAAAGATTAAAACAGAGACTGAAGGAACACCCATTCAGAGCCTGCCCCACATGTGGCCCATACATATACAGCCACCCAATTAGACAAGATGGATGAAGCAAAGAAGTGCAGACCGACAAGAGCCGGATGTAGATCGCTCCTGAGAGACACAGCCAGAATACAGCAAATATAGAGGCGAATGCCAGCAGCAAACCACTGAACTGAGAATAGGTCCCCTATTGAAGGAATCAGAGAAAGAACTGGAAGAGCTTGAAGGGGCTCGAGACCCCAAAAGTACAACAATGCCAAGCAACCAGAGCTTCCAGGGACTAAGCCACTACCTAAAGACTATACATGGACTGACCCTGGACTCTGACCCCATAGGTAGCAATGAATATCCTAGTAAGAGCACCAGTGGAAGGGGAAGCCCTGGGTCCTGCTAAGACTGAACCCCCAGTGAACTAGTCTAGTGGGGAGGGCGGCAATGGGGGGAGGGTTGGGAGGGGAACACCCATAAGGAAGGGGAGGGTGGAGGGGGATGTTTCCCCGGAAACCGGGAAAGGGAATAACACTCGAAATGTATATAAGAAATACTCAAGTTAATAGAAAAAAAAAACAATTGCTTATTATGTAACAGTTATTTCTGAGTAAGTGTGTTATAATATTTTGGCTATAAGAAAGGTATATTTCAGAAGATCACATTAGGGTTAGGACTATCGATATTTCTTAGGATAAGCTACTTTTTTGCATAAATGTTAATATATATTTTACATTAGACTATTACCAAGTTTTTAGTTGATGGTAATTTGATTCAACTTTATTAACTATCTGAGTGGCTAGATTTTATGATTATAATAAACATTAATGCATACAATAGTCATTTAGTCCATCATTTTAAATCTATTGATGTATAAAAAATATGATGTAAATAATTTTAGAAAGTTCCTGTGTGTGTGTGTGTGTGTGTGTGTGTGTGTGTGTGTGTGTGTTTGAATATGTATGGACTAAAATAGTACTTAACTTAAAATAACCTGATGTTAACACTAAGCCAAATAGTATGTCTAAGACGACTTGAGAACATAGGGCATAGTGTTTTTGTTCCATTATCTGATTCTATAAAACTACAATTTTCAATAGGGAATTGGGAAGGGAGGCACAGTGTAAGCTCTTGCTGTGCATGTATGTAGACCTGAGTTCAGATCCTCAGTCTTCTAGCTTTTGCCTGTAATCGCTGGGCTTCTACAGCAGAATGAGATGTAGAGACAGAAGAATGGGTAAAAGCAGACCAGCTAGGCTGCTGTGCACAGCAGTAAACAACAGATCCATCTTAAATAAGAGAGAATTTAAGGACTAAAACCTAGTGAGTGTCTTCTGACCTCTCCATGTGTATATACTACCCACACTTCACATACACTATACATGTAAAGACAAGGAAAAGAGGCAAAAGAGGGTACATTAAAACTGTAAATGTGTTAATTGTGTTAATTGTTCAGGATATTTTCACAGTTTTATGACTAAACATTTAGTAACTAAAATGTGAAATAAATTGTGCATGGTCTTACCTAGCTTATAAGACTAGGAACTTTAGTTTAGAATCACAACCTTTTCTACCAAATACATGTAAATTTGAAATTTAATCACTGAGTGTAAGCAAAAATATCTTGTTGGAAAAACAACTTCGGAATATTAGTATTTTATCACCAATACCGTTTGCCTGAAATTCAGCTGGATGACCCTATAAAACTATATTTTGACTCTGTCTGTAGTTTAGTGAAATAAAAAAAAAACCCACAAGGCTTTTTTCAGGTTTTTTTTTCTAGTTTTGTTTTTACACTGGGCCAAGAACAAGGCATACCCATAGCATGGGGCTACAATGAGAGTCAGATCTATAGGTAAAAGACCTAGAATTCAGTATGGTCTATGGCCAATAGCATAGAAGGCAGCAGGCTACATGTATATGTGACTTCTACCCTAAGGAGCAGTAGTGGTCTAAGGAGGGAAGAATCTGAAATAACCATTCTGAGGCACTAAGGTGAGATCTGCCACCACAGATACCAAAATGGTCGCCAGGTTGTTAGCAACCCCCACTCTCAGCTTTCTGGATGGAATTCAGGTATTTGATTTTATCTCCTCTCTGGAGGAGACTCCCCTGTGTAACTAACATTCCTAGTTCTTTTAGTGCTTTGTGTGAGTACAAGAACCTCCGAGCCCTCAACACATTAAAGGAATGAAAGATCTCTGAACTCTAAATTGACTGACTTATGCTGACTACACGTTCTCTGGGTCAGTAACATGAATTACCTACATGCTAGTGGTCATATATTCATGCATCTTTCCCTATTTTTATCTTAAACAATCTTGAGCACTATAGTTGCTTGGTATCAAAATTATTTCAAAAAGATGAGAGTATTGATTTAATACTGGATATTACATTTTTTTATGTCTGCATTAGACCACATTGTCTTGGGAACAGATTGCTTCCACGATATTTCCTTTAAATTCCTGAAGATCTCTGAAACCAACAAAGTCTAAGAAAGTATTAACCAATTCCTGAACTTATATATGACCTGCGGTTTGTATAAAGTATCAGATGTTCCATAAAGAAGCAACAAAATAGTTTTGTGTGTTCATCTTTTAGCTATAAGGAGAATGCCATGCAGTTATCAAGACTCCACAATGATCAGCCAGTGAAGCCCCTGGACAGAGCCGTCTTCTGGATTGAGTTTGTCATGCGTCACAAAGGAGCCAAGCACCTTCCTGTGGCTGCACATGACCTCAGCTGGTTTCAGTACCACTCTCTGGATGTGATCGGGTTCCTACTGGTCTGTGTTGTAACTCTGACGTTCGTCATCACTAAATGTTGTTTATGTGTAGAAAATTTTGTTTGAGAGAAAGGAAGAAAAAGGGTAATAGAAAGAAAAAGAACTAGGTCTTTTTTAGATTTGGGAAAGTCCGGAGTGACATTATATTAATTCTAACCACAAGAAGCCTGCAACCATCTGCTTTAGTCCTATTTTCAAATAAGTTGTTCTGTTTCAGACAGGAAACAAATGTAGACATGTAATATAATGATTAACTTCTAGTGTATTCCATTCTTCTATCTTGTAGGCATTCTCCTCTCTCTTTCCTCAGATAGGGAAACCATGACTTCTAAATATAGTCTATAGAAATGAAGTGATGAATAACAATATGTTAGACCTCTGGGAAGACACATAATATGAGTATTATTGATGTATGTTAGGATCTCCTAGAGTCAATGTCACAAGCCTATCATATTGTTTAAGAACAACCACACGAACTTAGTGTATTGTGAGATGAAACTTATCTAATAAAAATGAACTTTTCTGTTTCTCTAGTGTTACAGATATTACAGCATGAATTCTTTTTGATTTTCAAAAAATATTTTTACTGAATAGAATTTTTAATTTATTTTTGTTATTGGATATTTTTATTTACATTTCAAATGTTATTCCCTTTCCAGGTTTCCTGTCCATGAGCCCCCTATTCCATCCCACTCCACATTCTATAAGGTTGGTCCCCTTCCCCAACCACTCCACTTTCCACATCCCTGTCCTGACATTCCCCTAAACTGGGGCATCTAGCCTTGGCAGGACCAAGGGCTTCTCCTCCCATTGGTGCTCAATGAGGCCAACCTCTGCTACATATACAGCTGGAGCCATGGGTCTGTCTATGTGTACTCTTTGGGTGGTGGTTTAGTCCCTAGGAGCTCTGGTGGGTTGGTATTGTTGTTCTTATGGGGTTGCAAACCCCATTTAGTTCCTTCAATCCTTTCTCTAACTCCTCCAGTGGGGGTTTGTTCTCAGTTCAATGGTTCGCTGCTAACATTCACCTCTACATTTGTCATGCATCATATTTTGGTCATTTGCCTCTTCCTTAATTCTCGCTAGATCCTAACAATCCCACTGCCCACTTAAATTCATTTTCCTTCTCTCTCAAAAATTAAAAAAAAAAGGAAAAACAACAAAAATACTGTCAGGGGTCTGTCTAACTCCTAGACCCTCATTCTGATCCTAGGCTACTCAAAAACTAAAAATCTTGTAACTCATGGTGGAGCCATCCACCATGGCATCCCTATGGATGGCATTCTTTGCTTGGGGACCAATGTGATAATGTTGCTTACATTGTGGCTGAAGGAGTAGCTGTAGGATTCGATAGCAGAGTACTGTGAATTATAGATTTTCTCAGTGCATTAAAGTTTTGAATAACAAACCTTTGTAAGTATAATCATTTTAATGTTTGCATACCTACTTATTCTTTTGTCCGATGTTTGAACCCAGATTTTTGTTTTTTCCTTTATTTGTTTATTTATTTGTTTGTTTATTTATTTATTTATTTAGGCATTATAGGCATGTACTCTATCACTGAGCTCTGTTCTTAGGTCATTTTATTTATTCATATATTCCCTTATTTATTTGTTATATAATTGTTATTGGTTAGTTCTTACCTGAATGAAAAGAGAATAAAAATAAGGGTTGAGGCCAAAATACGGGCAGAGTTAAATCATACTATGAGGGACTGTAACAAAACAATCTTTGGCTTTATTATTATTGTTTTGCTTTTGTTTCTTACAAAGTGTCTGGCTATGTGAAAACACTAGATTAGTATTGACACTTCAAGAATTTTTTTTTTGCTTCTTACAAAAGGTCTCATCATTTGATTTTGTTGGTAAGTATTAAGTCATAATCCCATACACTTATTGTAAACAATATAGGCCATTCACATTTATAGTTAATAATAATTAATCTATAGTGAGAGGTTAGTACAACCTCAATTCCACTTCCTTCTTATCCTTGCTTGCCTAAGAACACAGTGGAAACTTGAAAGGGAGTTGCCTCCTGTCTCTGAATTGTGACCTTTACACTAGTATATTAATGATTTCTTATCCACTACCTCAAGCTTTATATCCACAAATGATCAATAGTTCATTCTTATTTTGTTTGTTTAGCTTTGAAGACTTATAGCTCTAGTCTGTATCTTAGAAATGGTTTTCTGTATATTTTTGTGTTTATATCCTGGGTGCTCTAGTTGAAGCCTATATGCTAAGACCTCTATAATTAAGGTTGGATAGAATACTTTCTTTACACTTTTTATGTAATCCTCTTTATTAATTATAAAAAAACCCTTGCATTACCTAATTCATGTTACATGATATGTATTTTATTTTCCTTTAAAAAATAGAGAATACAATATCATTGTCAGCCGTTCACTTTATCCAGTCTATAAAGCATCTAGACATAGCCATCTTCTAAACTGAGTTTATCACGCACTACGCATGGGCCAAGAACGTGTGGCCATTTGTATATATAATCTTATCTGGTACTGGTCCTATTCTCTTGTCAACATATAGTTGGGGGGCCTGGGTATGGTCACATATCACCAGGACACAGGGGATGCAGAGCAAAGGCAAAAGCAACTGCACGCAGTTGCAAGCTTTATTAATCCTTATATAGATATGAATATGCATTACCTCAATTTCCATTTTGGCCAGATACCATAAGATAATTTTTCCCATGATACCAGGAACAACTGAGGCAAGACTAAAGAAAGAAATAAGACTAAACAAAGGTTTCTTATCAAAATATTCATATAACAAATCACCCCTCTTCTTATTATCAAATATACTCACCATAACCAAGAGAGCATAAGAATCACTTCCAAAGAAACAGGACACAGCAAAACATAGTTTAAGGTCAAGTGAGAAAAACATTTTCTTCTCAAGGGCATCATTCCAGCCGCTACTTGCACCTGTCACCAGTCCTTACTTAATCCTGCCTGGGAGCTGCATCTCTATGTCTCAACATTCCCTAGATGTGGTTGGATTTCTACCAGTCTGTATGTCAGGCTACGCTTTCTTGTTGGAAAATAAAACTCTGCTTCTCTTTTATCCCAACCCTTTAGAAAGAAAGACAGTGAGTAGAGCAATGCAATATTCTAAAAATATCTCTCACATTAAGAGACTGGAACTTTTCCTAGACATCACAGTCAGGCAGAGTTAATGATACACCTTGAGGTTACTTAATCCTTAAGACTACTAAACTTCCATGTACTAAACCTGTTTGTTCAACCTGACTTTAGAAAAAAATTAACATCATTTGCTTTGGATTTCCCATATAATCAACTTTTACAACCTAAGTTAACACATGGCTCTAATCTTAAATTATATACCCTTCTATGCTCCTGACACAGTCAACACAGGTGTATGTATCATTTGTTGAAAGTAGTAAACACAGAGGTTGAAAGCAATTTCCTAAACTCACCATAAAGATTGAAAGTAATCACAAACAGATATTAATTGATAACTAATGATATTTTTGGTACTCTTTGTTGTCCTAATCAGCTGAGATAAGTTGGAGCCAGTGATTCAATCTCTTGTAAAACTCTAGAACACTTCTTAAAAGTATCCCATTCCTTTCAAGGTTATGTTTGCTATGCTGTTCAGTAAAGACACAGAGATACAAGGACAGAGTCCTCAGGTAGGCAGATTCAGATTCATGCAACAGACGACAGAAAATACAGGGAGCATGAAGAAAAGTATTCAAACCTAATTCATTCTTGGTTAAAAGACTCCAAAGGGAAGTGCTTTTCTTTCTTTCCGTAATGTGATACCAATGGATGTATTACTGATGACTCAGAGTGAATCAATGAACAATTCCTTTGAGAGCTATTGGGTGATCTAAGGTTGTGTGTCGTAAGAGAGAGAATTTTGTCTATTCCAGCATTGTGTATCCCAGCATTAGTTGTTGCAAGGTAATTCTATTTTATAAAACTTTAGAATATTTAGTATGCATACACATTTTCCTTTTGCATAAATGCTAGTAACTAGGCAATTCTAAGATAGTTTCTTTAAACAATTTAGTGCTGAGTTAGGAATAAAGGAGGGCTGATCAGCTATTAGTAAATGGAAAATTACCAGTAAAAGTAGAAGCAAGTTGAGATTTCCTGAACATACTCTGGGCAAAAGAGCCTGGTATGTCTCTTCCCTGAGAGGTTCTGCCAGCACCTGACCAATACAGACTTACTCATTGCCAACCACCAGACTGAGCCTAGAGACCCCAATAGTAAAGCTAGGGGAAGGACTGAAGGAGCTGACGGGGGTTGCAACCCCTTGGAAGAACAATATCAACCAACCATCCACCCAGAGCTCCCAGGGACTAATCCTCCAACCAATGTGTACATGGAGGAACCCATGGCTCCAGATGCATATGTAGCAGAGGAGGGCCTTATTTAGCATCAATACAAGGGGACACCCTTAGTCCTGTGAAGGCTTCATGCCCCAGCATAGTAGGATGCTTGAACAGTAAGGTGGGAGTGGGTGAGTGGGTGAAGCACCCTCTTAGAGGCAAAGGGGAGGATAGAGCAGGGGAGGGGGAGACTGGGGATTTTTGGAGGGATAACCCAGAAGGGGCTATCATTTGAAATGTAAACAAATAAAATGATTAATTGTAAGAAAAGAGTTTATAAAAGAAAAACCCATTGAACTTCTCGAGGGGAAAAAATACACTTAGGAGAAATTTTAGTAATAATAATGATAACTCCATTCAGTAAATAGAATATGTTGTTTTTATACATTTCACTAAAATTTAAAAAATATATTTTCAGTAAAAATTTAGAAAATTCATATGTATAGGTTTTTCAGAAATAAGAATATACTAGTACCCTTTCATTTTATAAATATATTTTAAAAGACAGAATATTACACATGTCTCATTCTAAGGCAACAGTTACATTTTACGTACTTTGAGACAAATTTTACCATCTTCAGCTTTTTAAACCACCTTCTGGAAACTCACTGATGTCACACTCGATGTTGACCTTCTCCCCTTTTTGTAACATCATACACAATTCAGGACTTAGTCCAAGCATCTGTGATCAAGAATTCACTCCTTTGTTTTGATCAAAACATTTTAAAAGCTGAATGAAAATAAAAATAATATGGCAAATGGTACTTAAAAATTCCCATTTATTAAGATGCTAAAGGTTGTTAGTACTCTTGCCTTCATGGCATCTAATCGAACACAAGCAAGAAGCACTGAGTTTCTAAACTTGAAATACTTAAAAAACAGATAACATCAGAAATTCTGAGAATAATGAACTCACAGTTAGACATTGAGTCTTCAGCCACATGGGTAACCCTTCCCTGGCTGTCCAGATAGATAATTAGACATAATGTCAACAAGGCTTGAATTTTGTTTATGAAGTATTAGATAAATGTTCACTGGAGAATCTGTGTCGATGGGCCGTTTTTCTCTTAAAACCTCATCATTCTGTATACATACGTATCCTATGGGAACTGAAGAAGAAATTTTGTTTCTCAGTTATCAACTAAAGATAGAAAAAAATTAATGAACTGAGGTGACAAGTATCTAATATTATAGTTAATATTTATTTTATGCACTTATGTGTACAGATAAATATAGATTAAGTACACAGGCAGATAGACAGATTGCTATATTTACATATCTACCAATTGTTCTCTTGAAGTTTTCCTATTCACCACATTTCCTCACGGGCACAGAAATGGTCTTTGTAATGTTTAGTTAAAATTGTGAGACACGGTAATAATAGCATACCATCACCAGAAAAGAAATCAGATCAATTGATGGCAGATAAAAAAATAATAATTGAAAAATTTTTAGTATGGTTACATTTGAAACATAAGGAAAAATAAGATTTAAATTAGAAAACCAGATACAATTTTTTTCTTTTTTTTCTTTTCCCCCCTCCCCATCCACCCTCCATTACCACCCTCCCCCAACAATTCTGTTCACTGGGGGTCCAGCCTTGGCAGGACCAAGGGCTTCCCCTTCCACTGGTGCTCTTACTAGGCTATTCATTGCTACCTATGAGGTCAGAGTCCAGGGTCAGTCCATGTATAGTCTTTGGGTAGTGGCTTAGTCCCTGGAAGCTCTGGTTGCTTGGCATTGTTGTTCATATGGGGTCTCAAGCCCCTTCAAGCTCTTTTAGCCTTTTCTCTGATTCCTTCAACGGGGGTCCCGTTTTTCAGTTCAGTGGTTCATTGCTGGCATTTGCCTATGTATTTGCCATATTCTGGCTGTGTCTCTAAACCAGATACAATTTAAGCAATAAGACTGAATTGGCTCACAAATACTTCAAAAACCAAAAAAAAAAAAAGGTTATATTCAAATAAACCATTAGAGATATTTAGATATAATTCAAGGATGGAGAATATCCTCAATTAAAGTATTAAACATAATGTTATTCAGTGAATTCTCAATTTCTAGGAAATTTTAAATCTTGCTATCCATTTTATTACTTACCCATTCAGTCCCATTTTTACACATCTAATTATATTATATATAGGCAATGGAAAGTCACTGAAGGAATTATCTGTTACTGTATGGTTGGGGATATTATTTTTTCCTTGAGTACTTTAAATATATTTCTCCTGTAACACATAATCTTAAATATTTGCTATGAATTCTTTTCCTAGTCTAGTAGGATTCCATATAGTGGATTGATAACTCGTTCATGCTAATATTGGGACTATCTTTGTTTTAGAGTTTGACAATAGTGATTTTGGTGAAATATGTATATATATATATATATATATATATATATATATATATATATATATAATTTCTTAAAATATCCACATCTTTTTATAAAAGAATATTCCAAGAAGTTATTTTGTAGACTTTTTATGATTTTTCTATATTTTCTTGTACTATCATAGTGGCAATATCTTCGACGTGTATTCATTTCATTTCAAGTTTCTTATTCCATTTCAAGTTTCAAATTATTTGTATTCAAAGGCAGACACTAGTTTTCTTCTACATTTTCTGTTGTAGCTGGCCACTTGCTTAGTCTTTTGGAGGACCACTACTGCCATGGCATTTTTGCCCCTTTTTAATAATTCTCAGTTGTAAATATATCAGACTTGTTAGGTACTTCCTTCTACACTTTGTCAAAATTGTAACTCACCATTTCCTTAAACTTTCTTACTTGGTGTTCTTTTCTAGGAAATATCTCAATTTCATTTTCTTAGATGTCTGTTGGTATATAGTTATTTGTTTCTTTAGTGTCGACCTGTTACCAACTCATTTTGTCATGGTTTATATTTTAAGAGTATTCTAGGTCATATTTATTTTAATACTATTTTAATTATTCAGACAAAATATTTATTTTTCAATCTAAACAGGATATAAATTATTAGGGAAGAAATACTCAACAGTGCCATCATGAATGATCTTTCTTTTGATTCTTATATTGCTAATGATAGAATTTACTTTATTGATGGATGAGTTTTTCGTGTTGGAGATCTATTAGGTCTGAGTATTAGTGGATTGGACCTGACTACAACTACTTGTTAGTATCCAAGGGCAAATTTATAAAGATTTGTGAGCAAATGTCCTGCTTCCTGCAGTACAGAGTATGTGGATACATCTTATCGGTTACTTAACCGAGCTTTACTGGGCTACCCTGCTGATAATAAGCTGCTAAACACTTTGGGAATTGAAAAAAGATTGCTAGATTAACAAACTATTTTGCGATAGCCTTCTCAGGTAAACTTACTCAGGCAAGCCTGCAAAGTCCCTGGGATTTCAACAGTGGACCAGATGGGTTGTATCCTATCTGTATTTGAGAACGTTTTTGATCAAGCCATTAAATTATTTTTCAAAGCTATTTTATAGAGCCAAGAGAGGGTACATAGGTTCAATTGGTTGCTACAAGGGTAATGGGAAAATGGTTGTAGCACTTTTTTTTCCTGAAGAGTTCAAAATACCTAAAACTCATTAGAGAGTTGTTTCTATGTATCCTACAAGCTTCTGAGGACTGTGAGTGAGTACAGTTACCAGGTAGATTTTAGAGGATACTTGAGTAGCAGCTGGCCAACTACTTTCAAACCGAACAGCAGGTTTATATCTCAAGATAGAGCTTTTCAGGTGGATGACAGAAGATAGAAATAAACCATGATCCCCAAGCTCCTTGTAATGTACGTCGCTGAAATAACTAGGAAGCTCACCAAACTCAGACACTGTGAAACCATGGGCGTTTTTAGTAGTAAAAGCTTCAGCTATCCACAGTGCGACAACAAACATGTATGGTTCTTTCATTATATTAATATACAGTATAATATATTATATTATATAGTATCTCAAAATCAACACTCTTTTACTATTTGTCTACTCTGCAAGAAGACATATAACTCTGTCACTACTTATCTGTTTAAAAAAATGAATTCATTTCTTTTTTAAAAAAATTATATAAAGTAACAATCGCACACTTGAGAAATTTTTGAGACATGAAGATACTCTTGGAGGTTTATTGTGCTGTGGAATATTAAATAAGTATCCATGCAACCACTAGCAAGGCATTTGTGAGCAGGCCAGCCTGTTCTCATTTCACAAACTCTCTGACCCTGAGAATCCCATGCTACTGCTGGCAAGGCACTGGCAGGCAGGCTGACCTGGCCTGAGAGCCCAGCAGACTCTCTGATCCTGAGCTACCAAACCTTTCCACCTGGCTTGCTAAGTTCCCATGGCAGGTCACTGCCACATCGGCCCCTTGCTTCCAAATGCCAACTTCTTTTTGGGGTGTACTTCTTCCAATCCCAAGCCTTGCCACCATACCTTTCTCTCTGGAACCCAGTTGAGTTACAACACCGCACAAACTTAGCTTAGAATCAACAGGTAACACAATTGTTGGGCATAGCAACTAGCATCCTAATTTTGTATGCTCTATTAAATAGAACTCTTCTGGTGGTGAATCCTGGTGGATCCGCCATCTAAACTGGGGGTCTCTTGCTAGCTACATTGTCCTCCTAGCTCTTTCTGTCTGTCCAAAAACAAGTCACTTTTCCTGTCTCTTCTCCTCTCCAACCCAGAAGTCCTGCCTACTCCTCGACCAATGATTGGTTCCTAGAAATCTTTATTCATTAGGGGAAAGTTCACGGGAATTCACCCGAGTATGTGATTTACTCCTCAGCCCAGGCAGCATCTCTTGGGGAAGCAGAATTAGCATCAAAATATTAACAACACCAGGGCCATTCACAACACTTCCCACTTCTGTCCAATTAAAAGGATCTTTTCTCAGATATGAATTGAGCACAACTATTACCATCTTGTTATTTATAAAGTAGAAAATATACCTGAATATAACACTCAGTCCATCATTTTTGTCAGCTAACTAGAACACTCTGCTACCTATCATAACTTAAGAAAGGCTTAATGGGTTATGTCTTGGTTAGCTCATATACTATGTGAACACTATCCTCTTAATATATTCTCTCAATGCTAAATAGCCTGGGTTACCTATAAGACTATAACTAGTCTTTGAACCCCATCAGAAATCTGAGAATGACCAGTACTATCTGAAAATATAGAAAGCCTAAGAGCTTACAGAGCTGAGACAAACTCTAGAGACAGCTAGCTGCCTACCTATACAGCCCCAGTATGTCAGGAAGCTGGAGCATCAGTCTTTAGCCTTCTGGCCCAAGATATCTGACAAATCTTGAAGAACAGGAATTATTAAGGACGGGCTTATTCTCTCTTGGCAGAACTAAGCTGTCCTAACCTGTAACCTGTGTCCTCTCAAGAGGGTACAGATCTGTAAGAAAAATAGGCAATTCCTGCCCAGTGGTCACCTAGCCATAATGTACCTCACCTGGAGGTAGAGTTGCTCACCTGCTTCATTGAACCCATGAATGGGGAGCTCATATGAGCAGATATGTCTCATTGACAAGTGAATACATTAACATTAATTGTCACATTCTGTAGATTTCTGACATTTTTGAGAACTATCTATCAATGTAAAGTACTCTGCAATGACTCTCAGCTATTTATAAATAAAATATCTAGCAAGCTCCCTAGCAATTAACTCAGAGCCAAGAATTTGATATCTGGTCCTTAACTCATACTGTCTCATCATATAAGAAACAGTTTGTAATAACCGTTAAAGAAGGACTGAATCCAAGCCTTCTATTTTTAAGTGTGTTGTATGGTCACAATGCCTATTATAAGAATTAGAATATTAGCCCCAATTTTATATCAATAAGAAATTTGTACCAATGAAAACCTTAAATTTCTATCAAAATAAATTCTGTACCAAAGTAAGATATAATGACTTCAACTTAGTAACTATTATAAAGATTTCTTACCAAATGAGATTAGGACTGCACAATCAACTCTAGCTATTTCCTCCTTTTTCAAATTATGACCATTTCTAGATTTCCCAGAGAGACAACTTAGAATAACCAAATCCAGATGCACAAGTCCAGGTGACGACTCTTCATACCTATTTCCAGCTATAGAGTTAGGGCTAGGGCTAGGGCTAGGGCTAGGGCCAGGGTTAGGGTTAGGGTTGGGATTAGTGTTAGGGCATTGAGATATCATTGAGGGGAACTGTAGGGGAAATAGGGTAGTTGTTTGGCCTTAAGAAGGCCACGTTAATGATTGTTGTAGTCTCTGATGTCTGTGTTCTGACTGGATTCGGCTGAAAGTCCCTGAGATCACAAGTTAAAGCAGGTCAGTTCAGCATGTCTGATGATGAAGCTCACCAAAGCTTTACATTCTGTAATATATAAATTTCGAAACAAAATTTTAGTATCAAGATAATTTTTTGTTTGATTCTCTGGACTCTAGTTCTCCTGGGGTTCTCCCTTTGTCATATCTGATCCTTACAATTCTGGAGGGTGATAGACACTAACCACCTTTTCTAAAAACCTTCCTCCCAGATCAGCATATTCTTCAGTGGGCAACCAGGAAAGCTTGTATCCTGCCTTCTCTTTCACAGAAATAGTAAAGCAATGACAAAACTCATATTTTAGGCCTTTTCTAATTTGTCAGGTTGGGATATTAACCCAAAATTCCCATGGAGCCCACCTTCAAAGAATATGAGTTATTCTGCAGGACTTCAAAGCTTCCCTAAAACCATTATTTTCATACCATCTCCCTACTATCCTAAAAAATCTTTTGCTTATTGTATAAACCAAATTTTGGGCCTTTTTCCTAATCTGTCATATCTGTGTAATTATCCCAAAAATCCTGTGGAGCCCACGTTCAAAGAATATGAGTTTCCTATTGACTTTAATACACCGTCTATCTGCTATGCTCTCTGCCTGGAGCTAAAGACTCTATTAATTAATACCTATTCATAGCAGACAATTATCACTGCTTTCTACTTGGAGTTAGTGACTAATTTTCCCTAACCTAGTTCCAAACCTTGGGCAGAATTCTCCATGTGATTCGGACGAAATCTGTATAAAAATCTATCCTAAAAGCAAACAGTCCCAATTTTATAAATTCACAGTTCAGTCAATATCTGCCCCAAGAAGTAGGCAGCTTCCATTTTCTGGCTCTCTGAATCAGCACAGCCATCTTATTTCTTTTCACAGCAGGGGACCTCAGAGCCCTTTTTGTTTCAAGGTTCCTGTTTTTTCAGTTTTCATGTGACTTGACTCTACCCAACTTGCCAAACCTCCAAATTTCTAACTATATTTTTATGTAAAGGCTAAGAATCTTAAATTTCTATCTTTTTCTTCCTGTTTTTTTTTTTTTTTTTTTTTTTGGAGCTGGGGACCGAACCCAGGGCCTTGCGCTTGCTAGGCAAGTGCTCTACCACTGAGCTAAATCCCCAACCCCAGAACCTTAAATTTCTAATGGATTCTTGACTTTACGTTGGATGTCATCTATACCATGAAAGAATAAAAATGCACCCTCCTACTCTAAGGCCACTGGCACTGTTGGTCTCACTGCCTCTATTGCCTCACGCACCCATAGCAAGTCAGGTCACTTCCATGCCAGCCCCATGCTTCCAAATTCCTGTGGCTAGCTGGGCTGACCCACCACTTTACCTTTCTCTGGAACTCTGTTGAGTCATCACGTGAAGGAAAACACCACATAAACTTAGTTTAGAATCAACAGGTAACACAATCTCTGGGCACAGCAATTAGCATCCTAATTTTGTAATCTACTCTAAATCTAACTCCTCCAGTGGCGATCCTGGTGAATCCACCATCTACACTGGAGGTCTCTTGCTAGCTACATTTTGTGCTCCATGCTCTCCCTGTCCAATAGCAGGTCACCTTTTCCTGCCTCTTCTCTTCCCCTCTCCAACCTGGATGTCCAGCCTACTGGTCTCCCAGTGATTAGTTCCTAGACATCTTTATTCATTAGGGGAAAGTTCACAGGAAGTGCCCTGAGAACTCCTCATCCTAGGCAGCCCCTCTTGGGGAAGTGTAATTAGATCAAAATACAAGCAGAACCAGGACTATTCATAACAATTCCTAATTAATTATATGTAAAATTTCTAACATTTGAAATTATGCATTTCTGGGGGTGACCTACAATTTTCAGAGATGAAGGGGAGGAGGTGGGAAGGAGAGGTCATGTGAGGGTGGTAATGAGAGGAGGGAGGGGCTTTTGATCAGGATATAAAGACAATAAATGCCTAGAACAAATGAAACTCAAGACAGATGATCAAAATGTGAATGCTTCACTCCTTCTTTAAAAGGGGAACAAGAATACCCTTGGCAGGGAAGAGAGAGGCAAAGATTAAAACAGAGACTGAAGGAACACCCATTCAGAGCCTGCCCCACATGTGGCCCATACATATACAGCCACCCAATTAGACAAGATGGATGAAGCAAAAAAGTGCAGACCGACAGGAGCCGGATGTAGATCGCTCCTGAGAGACACAGCCAGAATACAGCAAATACAGAGGCGAATGCCAGCAGCAAACCACTGAACTGAGAATAGGACCCCCGTTGAAGGAATCAGAGAAAGAGCTTGAAGGGGCTCGAGACCCCATATGTACAACAATGCCAAGCAACCAGAGCTTCCAGGGACTAAGCCACTACCTAAAGACTATACATGGACTGACCCTGGACTCTGACCTCATAGGTAGCAATGAATATCCTAGTAAGAGCACAAGTGGAAGGGGAAGCCCTGGGTCCTGCTAAGACTGAACCCCTGGTGAACTAGACTGTTGGGGGGAGGGCGGCAATGGGGGGAGGGTTGGGAGGGGAACACCCATAAGGAAGGGGAGGGTGGAGGGGGATGTTTGCCCGGAAACCAGGAAAGGGAATAACACTCGAAATGTATATAAGAAATACTCAAGTTAATAAAAAAACTAAAAAAAAAGACAATAAATACATTAGTTAATGGGAAAAATAGTTATGCATTTATATTTTTCTTCACAATTGATTCTTGCAACTTTCAAATTCTCTGTATTCAAAATATTTCAAACAAACAGTCTGGAAGTCATGTTTAAATCCATAGTTAAGGTAACATTCTATATCTTTAAAATCTTGGACATATGCTTCTTTAATTTCAAACATAATGCTTAAAACTAGGACTACACAAACACTATAGAGATTTGAAACCAAATGCGGAATCATGAATTTAATTTTGAAAAAAAATATGAAATTTGGTCATTTACTTCATGGACAAGGTTCACTACTAGTAGTTTCTAAATTGACCCCTATTTATAACATGCAGGCAAGTAAAGGTTAAACAATGTAGGAATACTGATAGAAGGTTTTGTCCTACATTTTTATATAAATTATTTAAAATAAACACATTCCACTGCTCAATTTAATGAAGATCAACATCAAAGCATCTGAAAATGTAGAAATGTTTTAGGTTCCCTTTTAATATTTAGTAAAAAAAAATTGAAATTAAAAGAAAATAGAAATAGCTAAGGCATATAATATTATTTCAAACTGCATTTATTAGCATCCCAAATGTTGTAAGTCCTTAGGCAATAATTGTGTCAATAACATGGGAGAAAGAGAGAGAGAGAGAGAGAGAGAGAGAGAGAGAGAGAGAGAGAGAGAGGCTTCCTCTTATAGTTTAGAATAAGAGTGAGCCCCAAATTCAAATGTCCCACATCTCTTACTGTACTTCCAGTGTATCTATAATTTGTGGTCTTTGGCCTGGTTGTTGTGTGTCTTATCTGAGTCTGCCCCTGTTGCCTTCCCATATTTCCTGTCAGTTCCTTACAAAGGACTTTGTTCTATATTTAGAACAAAACACAAAATGGCATAGGAAAGTATTAGGAATATGATAACAGAAATCTTTAATGGAATTTTGCAAGGAAAGGCATTACTTTATTGATATCAAGAGACATAAAACAAAACCCAGAGCCACACATTGACATTATCAACCCATGTTCATATGTTGTACTCTCGATTTAAGATATTGTTGTCTGTTAAGATTGATGCCAGTCTGGCTCCTGTTTGCAGAAAATGAATACCACAATATATACATATACATATATGGTACACACATATAGTACTCTGAATCACAGGCATAGAATACCACATAGTTTAATATTAAAGCTGCATGTTATTCTTAAGTTTTGGAACCTGATTACCTGGCATATTGAGGTTGATTTCATTGTTTTCTTGATGACAGGTTAAACTTCAACAGGCTAAGTACACTATAAGATAGCAAATTGAACACTTAGTTCTAAATTAACTCAAGGCATGTTTCTTTTATTAAAAATTCATGTAATATATTCTGAGCATCATTTACCCACTCTCACCTCCTCCAAGTCTTTTCTACCCCCCTACTCAAACAACTCCGTGACTTCTTATGTTAAAAAAAGAGAGACTTAATAAATTCCTCAAGGAAAAAGCAAAAGAAATACACAAAATTCATAAAATTCAAAATTAGTCACCACAATAAAAAGAAAAAACAAAAGACAGTAATACAACAATGCCCAAAACAAAGCAATATGAGATAAAAATTAAAAATCTACAAAAAACAACCACTGAGTTTGTTTTGCGTTGGTCATTTACAGCTTGGCATGAAAACTATACTTAAATGTGGTTTGCACGTCCTCTGAGATTCTACTGGGAAAAAAACAATTTTCCTTTGCAACACTTGTTATTTAGAGATAGTTTCTTGTTTAGGCATGGGAGCTTGTGTCCACCTCCGAGCACTTAGAACTCATCTGGCTCTAATTTGTGCAGGCCCTGTGCATGCTTCCACAGTCTGTATGAGTTCATATGTGCATCAATCCTGTTGTATCTGCAAGACACTGTTTGTATGATGTCATCTATTCTCTCTTGCTCTTCAAAACTTTCTGCTTTTACTTTCACAGAGTTCCCTGAGTCTTGAGGGAAAGAATTTTATGATGACATCTCACTTAGGATTGAGTCTTCCAAAGTCTTTCATTCTCTATATATTGCCCAGTTTTGGGACCCTGTATTTGTTCTTGCAAGAGGATGATTAATGATGGCTGAGACACTGATGGTGGGCTATAGTAGAAGATAATTAGGGATCATTATCATCTTCTTTGCACAGAACAATATTTGTTTTTCCCCAGGTCCATGCCTTATCCAGTCTCAGGTTCTTATCAACCCATCTACTGCCAGAGAACGAACTTTCTACTTCCTAGAATGGGCATTAAAACTTATCAAAGAATGGTGGGTTACTAACACAACGTTTGTGAAATTACTGAATAAGCATACTATGCAGTCCAATTACCTTTGCAGATCAGTGTTTGTAACTGGGTTGGGGATTATCTTATCTTCTGTTAGCATGCAGAATGTCTCCCAGTAACATGAATACTATTCTACAAGGGTAAAAGCTCTAATTAAGCACAAGCGTAACTTTTACATGTTCAATGAATGATGTAGACACTGTCTTCAGCCACAGGACATCACCATCAGTTTGTGAAGAGTGACCAATAAACTTGGAAGTAGCCAGAGTTGTTTGGTGATTGTCATGGAACCTCTTTGGCCAACAACTCAATTAAATATAACCCATATTATTAACCTGGTTGAAATGTATGGCAAAAGTTTGGCCTATTTGAAGTATTTGAGATATTTTCTAATAAATGTTATTATAAAGGAGCTACCCTATCACTCTCATGTATTACTACTTAGGTCCTGGTTTAAGGTTATATACTATAAGAAAGAGCCATGCAGTTCCTTTGGAAATGCAGCTCTTGAAGAAAGGGATATGGTACATAGAAATTTTGACAAAGATGAACATAGTGTTGGACATCTTTCTGAAGCAACACTGATAATTACTCATGTGCTTTCCAGAAATATATTCATAATTGATATATTAACATAGCTATCTTTCAATTTCTGCAGTAATTATGTCAATGTTGGATTAGTGGACAATTTCTTCTCCACTAATGCTGCATCACTTTCAACATAACTCATGGGTTTAACTAAAATAATTCAGCAATTGAAAATTACTCTTTGTGTACCTAAAGGAAAAGAATTTTAATATAAAAACTTCAAGAGAAGATATATATGATATATTATACTTGTTATTTATATATTACATTAACTTTTTAAAATTTTAAAGTATATAGAGCACACCCTTAGAAATGTGGTCAATTAGAACAAGTCAGATATGACAGTTGTGTTATATTAGTTTATTATGTATTTGCTAATATTTTTGTTTAATCAGTTGAAAGATACATTAAAGCATCCAACTGTGATTTAATATTTTTAAAAAGGTGATCAATTAATAAATTGAGTCAATTAATTTCCACCAAGTATCAATGTTCTATCAAGACAAAGAAATTATGTAGAGCCTCAGATACTTATCTTTAATAGCTCAAAGTATAAGATAATATAAAATATAAAATTGACCTAATTTACATGTCTTCTCTCCGAGGTTTTCTATTCCCATGCATAACTTGTAGGCTCAAAAAGGGTAAGCTTTATATTACTGAAATATTTAAGCTAGAATCATGAGCCATGGTGACAGTAAAGCAGCATGACTGAAGAAGAATGAAGGTCAATGACTGTGTGATAAACTTGTAATAATTAGCCAAAAAATATTTGCCTAATAAGGTGACATTTGAAAACAACAGATCCTTCTCAATAGGCAGAGGTATGGTACAAATTAGGAAAGTAAGAGAAGTTGAGAAAAGAGAAATTACAAATGCAAAGGCCCCTCATAGAGAGTATGAAAAAAACTCATTACCATTATGCAATTTCTGGGTTCCTTCAAGGATATTTAGGGAATGCCTGTTGGCAACCTGTCAGCTAAGTCTCATTAAGGAAAGCAGGAAATTCATGAATTCTCTCCCGTTCTGTTTTACTCATTCACTTCTATTTTACTTAAACATTTAATTATATTGCAGGAGAACAATAAATACTGATGATCAAAATGCTTTCTTTATAAAGTTGTGTCTTTAATATATCAAAAATATCTTTAATTTAAATATGTGGCTTAAAGGTGGGAATATCCAACCACCCTTGAGATAGGAGACAAAGCTTAGAGAATAATAAATTTAATTTTCAAAACAACACCTGAAATTTAGTTAACTACTTCAGGAACACATTGCACAACTAATACTTTTCTGATTTGACTCATTTGTTAAATACATTAGGTATTACATGATAAGTCTTAAAGACATGCTAATAGGTTCCCACCTACATTATTTGTGTAAGATGTGTTAATATGTTATAATATATATTCAAAGGTCCCATGTTCATAAAGATAAATATTGAACTATTTGGGGCATCATTAACATTGTCAGGGTCTTCATTTGATATTTAGCAAAACAAATTTTGAAATGGAGAAAATTAAAATAGGTAGAGCAAATAAAATTATTTCAAAATTTTCATTTATTTGCATCTCAAATGTTGGCAATGGGTACCCTCCTCTTAAGGTAAGCATGAGTAGAGGCTTGGGGTTCTTTTGGACATAAAATACTTGAGCAAGAGAACATAGAGCAATTCTGACAAAGGTGAATTGAAAGCTGTAACTGCCACAATGGTTATTCACCTGATAACTAGATGTGGACGAGAACTACCATATTAGTAGCTGGATTCTCTTTCTACAGTGGTTAGACAAATATTGAGCAGAAGAGTCAATATTCTTTGTCCCACCAGTTATCATTAAATATCATCATTCTATATTCATACCTGCAAACAGGAAACAGAAAAGATAGCACTATAATTATGATAGACACTTATCCTTATAATTTCAAAGTACAAGAAAATACATCATCAGTTGAAGTAGCAAGTGTCTACTAATATAATTGATCACCTTTTGAAAAGTATTAAATCACAATTGGATGCTTTAATGTATCTTTCAATTGATTGAACAAATGGACAAAAATATTAGTAAATACACAATAAGCTATTGTAACACAACTGTAATATCTGACTTATTCTAAATGACCACCTTTCCAAGGGTGTGCTCTATACACCTTTAAATTTTAATATGTTTATATAATATATAATTAACATGTATAAAATATCATATATATCTTTTCTTGAAGTTTTTATATTAATATTCTTTTCCTTTAGGTACACAAAGAGTAATTTCTAATTGCTTAATTATTTTAGTTAAACTCATGAGTTATGTGGAAAGTGCAGCATTAGTGGAGAAGAAACTATGTCAATCAATGTGAGATAAAGTGGTAATAATTTTTCAAGAATTTTATGTCTTTCAGATGATTTTTTTAAATTGAACTACTGTAATGAGTAAAAGATATGGTACACCATAGGAAGGAGAAATTGAGGCAACAACATTAAGTGCATTCACAAAATAGTTATGTTCAATAAAATTGTTAAACTGAAAATTTTAAGATATAATTTAAGGACCCTGAGACACTCTTGTAAAGTACCAAGAAATATTACTACTATTTGGTTTACAGGCAACTTCTCTAATAGTTAAGAAAGACATATTGATAATATTACAGGTCAGTTTTACTCAAGAAAGACAGGAATCCAATACTGTTCCATGTTGATTGCATCTGGCCTTTTATTTACTTTTTCACAAACATTACACATTTAATTATATTACATATAAAATGGGATGTTCATATTATTTCTATTATTTTAATTTTTCGTTATTCTTTTTATTCATAGTTCTTCTTATTATTCCTCCCTGGTTTTGTTTATTGAACAGCTTCTTAGAACTAATTCCCAGAAGAGTGTCTGGTAACTTTTTCCTCATCTACTGGAAGAATATTCTCAGATGGGGTTGTGATATGCACCACTCTGTGGGCGTGGTGTCTTCAGTGTAGAGAAAATTTATCACATACTGTGTGGAAGTATCACCTGTCAATAAAAAGCTGATGACAATGAGCTCAGGCAGGATTGGAAGGTAGGACATCTCCCTGCCACCAGGAAGAGATAGGAATTCTGGGAAAGTATCAGACCCAGGAAAGATTTTATTCCTGACTCAGAGGAGACGGACATATAAGACCGAGGAGAGGTAACCAACCACATGGCACACACAAAATAGAATAAATAGGTTACATAAGTTATGAGTTAGTCCAGAAACAAGCCCAAGCATATGGCCTAGGCATTTATTCATAAACAATTAAATATCCAAGTCATTATTTGTTAACTGCGGCATGAGTGGAAAAGCCTATGGTTACAAATGACGTCCATTGCATTAGGCATGTCATTCAAATTTAGTTAAAAATTCAAGTTTAGTGAGGCCAGGTGTATCCTCTTACCCTGAGGCCAGACAGTGTAATCCAGCTAGAAGAACATAGCCTACATACAAGCAACAACTTTTGGGATAGTCCTGGAGATACTCAGAGCAAGGCCTACGCTCAGAGAAAAAAGGGGAGGAGGGATGGGAAGAAGGATTGTGGTAGATGGTAACTGGGATGGGGCAGTAATCCAGATGTAAAATGAACAAGTAAATTACCACCACCATCATCATCATCATCATCATCATTGTCATCATCGTCGTCATCATCATCATCACCACGACCATCATCATCATCATTAAATTTTAAAAATCTAATCTTCAAACAAGATTCAGGTATTAGAAAAGCTCCACATAAGAAGGGCAAATAAATACCTCCCAGAACAATTTCCCAGCTGGGAGGAGGCTAAATCCCTTTAAGAGAGCAGGAGGAGGCCTGTGAGTTGGTAGTAGATTGAGAACAGGAGCCTCAAAGTATGCCCAGCAGATGAAAAACTTTCCAGAGCTGAGGTGGATGGGCTGAGTCAGCAATGTTGTAGGTATGAGGCTCAGCTCTCACGGAGGGGCAAACAATGTTCCAGCCCCAAAACTGGCAAGGGCAGTCTGATAGACTGAGCTAACAGGGTGGAGCTAGCCACCACGAACACGATCTGGCCTGCGAAAACTGCAAACACTCAAAAGCACAGAAAACATATTTTCTCAGAGTTGCAGTGGGAATGAAAAGCCCCAAATTTCTGAACTCTTAATGTATAAGTTTGAAAACAACAGAAAAGAAACACGTATTTAGTTTGAAAATAATAAAATAAAATTCTTAACAAGAGAATTAAACAACATTTCTAAAAGAAATCTCCAGAGGGAAGATTTTGGAGAAAATTAAGTACAAAAACATATTAATTATAGAGAACAAAAAAGAAGAATAAATAAATATGCATGGAAAATAAAGTCTGCAAAGAAAAGAGAGAAAAATAAAAATAAAGTCTCCAAAGGAAAGAGAAAGAAAGAAGAGGAAAACAAAAACAATAACAACAACAAAACTGAAATGCAGTTAGAAAGATTAAAGAAGAAAATATTTTCCATGTTAAAAATTTGAGAAACACTGTAGAAGAGGGCATTAGGAGCCCATAAAGTTTTGTTTTGCCTGTCACCATAAAAATAAATATATGTCCAGTAATAATTACAATTTTATATAGCTTTAAGAAAAAAACACAACAAAGCAAACATAGAGAAAAAGAAGACTAAAAAATTAAATGCTAGATTGGAGATTATAGAACAGATATTACAGGATTCTTTAAATCAGAATAAAGAATCGTCAAAAGAATCCAATCTAGAATCTACAATATCAGCAAAAAAAGGTAGTTCCAGTTAAGAAAAATCCACCGAGGCTTAAGAAATTAGAGTGGCAACCCATAGAGATTCAATATATTGAGGTAAACCTATGGATTCAGTTTAATAAAGTCACCATAGAGCAATGTCATACAATAGATTATATGTTTCATTTGTGGAGTTTGAAAATTTAAACTATATACACATGCTAATACATCATACTATTGATACATATTCAGAATTCCATTGAGCTTTTGCCTTGAATTCTGAAAACGGTGAGTCTAAGATGTGTATATTTATTAAAGATGATAACTCTTGCAGTAGGTTATTAATGCTACTCTAATCACCCCAGTGGTGGTGGTGGCATGTTCCTTACTACCTGCCCCAATGTTCTGGGTTCCTGAATGAAAGACACTCACATCCCCGTGCAGCACGTTCACACACACACACACACACACACACACACACACACACACACACACACACACAGAGAGAGAGAGAGAGAGAGAGAGAGAGAGAGAGAGAGAGGGCGCCTTATATTTTAATATGCCTTAAACAGCTCAATGGCTGGGTACTTCCAAACCTCCACATGGCTAAAACTTCCTCTCTGATATTCCTGAGTTATCACTTACTAAAATTTATATTCCATCTTTGTTGCCCTAGTCCCAATCGAGGGTCCCTAGGGCTGCTCTTCCCCTGCTCTTACATGATTGGTAGGTTCTCTTCTGCACCTTTCAGACCTGGTCATTAGTCCTTTCCAGTCATGATTCTGTCCTGTCTTGCCTTGGAAATCTAAAGTCCTGTCTTTATCTCTCTGCCCAGCCATTGACTGCCAGCAACGTTAACAACCAATGCGGTGGGAGAGGGGGTTTGCAGGCGCCCTCAGAATCTTACATGCAGACTTGAGTATTCCTATATAATTTTTGGGACCCAGTTAACATAACATAAGCGTTAGACCAAATCCATAAAAGACAGCTATTTTTGAAATGTCTTTGAGGGTTGAAGCTGATGACACTTTAGCAGATGTATCAATAACATGCAACATTTTTAAAAACATTATAGCATCAAAAAATCTTACGGATATCTCTTCTGTTACAATCCTACAGGCAAAGCAAGAGATCTAACAGGACCTTAAAGAAAATGCTCATAGAATAGAATGGGGACAAAGAATATCCCAGAGAGAAATTGAATAATGCTTTATGGATTTAAAATTTTTAAATGTCAATGAGTCAAATAACATGACTGCTAGAGTACACTGCATTTTAGGAAGGACTGATGATTTAGATGAGCCTATGTATATGATAATCTCAGAATGTATATTATATTAAGAAGGAGAATATGCTCTTCTTTGAAAAGAAGAAAAACTATGGATTCTTTCAAAATTAATAAAAATCTGATTTGACCAGGAAAAATACCCTCGTGTTCTTGACTGCAAATATGAAAGAAATCATAAAGACTAACAGGACAGGTGACAGAATTGCTGATCCTTCTTCAAGGGAACAGCACTGAGATCAGCTGAGAATTGAAAATGTCTCCAGCCAGGACTTTAGCTAAGCAGAGTCAATAAATCTTCTTGGCTCTAGAATCCTTGGGGCTTATCATGCCGTCCTTCCAAATTGCATAGATAAAAATTCATATTACAGTCTGGTTATTCAATTTAAACTAACTTATGAAAGAAAGAGCCCAACCTCCTCGAACAGAGAGCAGAGAATCATTTTAGCTGACTGTGCACGCCATACATTCCATAGGTATGCTGATAAGAAATGTTTATTACCTGTGGAAGTTCATATGTTAATAAACACCAGTGAAGTTAAAAAGGCCGTGACAAGATTCAGCCTTGAGGATGCTACAAGAATGCTGAGAAACTAAGACATATTTTTCTGGCATTTTGCTTCATCTAGTCTCAGAGGACCTCATGAGCTGTTTCACCAAAACTTGCTTCCAGGAAAGCTTCGAAGGTGCAGAGCTCCTCTGGTACAGTGTCTCAGACTGTTAAAACTCAGGGTTTCATTTAACCCTGAGCTTTTTCAGCACACAGACACTGGATAATAAATGTTAGAACTGGCTTTCTTAAGACTGGTCAATATCCCAATTTTATTTAGCTTCCCCAAAGGAAATGATGCCTGTCCACTAGAATTCAGGAAGTAATTTCAAGAGAGTGATGACTCATTCCAAGAAAGTGAGGTGGGTGGTTTTTGGGTTAAATGAAATATTAATGGTCTTGGTCAGAGAGGAAACAAAGTAAGGGAGGCTAGATTTGGAGGTTTTTTTCTCTCCTTTTCTTTCCTTCATTCTTCTTTCTCTCCTGTCTAATCCAGCATAATACCTACTTACATTCTAAATGTTTACCTTTATAACTCACAATAAAGTCTTAGCAACATGGCTGCCTATTCATGAGCAGCCAAAGACAATACTGGTATGGACAGAGAATCATGTGCAATGTCAGTTTAAGCTTACACAGTTTTGTCCTTAATTTTTATATTTTACTCTTAGGAAAAACTCCTATTTTGTCATACAGACTAGAGGATCTCACATTTACATCTATACCCACCTCCTGCACATTGTAAACATCATTATCTTAAGCAAGAATTAAGTCCAAATAACAGCAGGACACATTTAGCAAATTAAGAATGCCTGAAGATGAGTAAAGCCAGAAACTGGGAGCAAGTGAAACACAATGGCATTACCTCTTTAAATAACCAGAGCTGGGGCCCCTTGGAGAAATAGCTACTTCAGCAGATTTAAAGGTAAGTCTTCCCCAACTCTGAATGGGATTCCATCTTCAGACACAGTCAACGATACGACGAACCCTTTCCATGCTTGAAGTACTCTTAAGCAACTCAAAACAATGTATGATGAAGGACAGTTGACAGACATTGTAGTGGAAGTGGATCATGGGCAAATGATTCCTGTCACAGAAACGTTCTTGCTGCAGTCATATCCTACTTCAGATCCATGTTCACTAGAGACCTTACAGAAAGTACTCAGAAAGAAATGCGGATCATCGGTGTTGAAGCTGAATCGATGGATTTAGTATTGAATTATGCCTATACCTCTAGTTATTCTGACAGAGGCCAAAGTTCAAGCTCTGTTCACTACAGCTAGCATCTTCCATATTCCTTCCATACAAGACCAGTGTGCTAAATATATGATTAGCCATTTGGATCCACAGAATTCTATTGGAGTCTTTATGTTTGCCGATCATTATGGTCACCAGGAACTTGGAGATCGATCAAAAGAATACATCCATAAAAATTTCCTGTGTGTCACCAAAGAACAAGAGTTTCTCTGTCCTGTGCGAACTCTCGCCAGCAAGAAAACACGTGGGGACATACGAATCCTTGCTGCAGCCAAACTTTTATGCAATCTTAAGGAGAAACCCCGCGCGCTGGCATGGCGTGGCTTATATACACCCTAGCGCGGCGCATACACACCTGATTGGTTGCTTACCCATGATCTCATTAGGCATGCCCCGGAGTGGGCAAAGACCTGGCACGAAGGCACTCTTGCACATGCTCACACAGTTAACTTCCTGAAAGGAAGTCGGCTGGCGCGGCGGAGGCCAGCGCCATCTTGTAATGGCGGAAGCTATCCTGGCCTTCCACGTGGGGCACAGTGGAAGCCAGCGCCATCTTGTGGTGGCGAATGTTCTTGCGGCCCTCTACATCTCCCCCTTATTATTTTATTTATAACAAATCATGATCACCCTATCGCGTGCAATGAGGAAACCTCAGCGATGTGGAAGGGCTGATCAAAGGAATCATTGGGTCTCTCTCATCCCAGTGCAATGGATCCACAGTTCCATGGGGTGAAGAGCAGAGAACTCAGACGGGACACACGCAGTGGTAACACTGACTGCAGCAACGCCAAAATCTCTGTGATGACAAAAGGTGAGGCGGAATCTTCCATCTTCCTCTCAGGGCAGAGGAATGACTCCAGGGACCCGAACCAGGAGAGCTGAATCTTTATGCAACCAGGATCAGCAAGTCTCAGCACCCACCTCTGGCAGCAGGCATACTCTTGTAGCATCCTGTAGAAAAAACACAAACATTCCTTCTTCCCCATATACAATATCTGGACAGGATCATGTCAATATGTGGATCTCTCTATTTCACCTCAGCAGAAGTATGCCTAGTTGTAGGGTGCCATAAACTTTGGCATCCAAATTTTAAAATTGAAATAAAAGGAGCATTATTTAGCATACACGGATCACTCCCCCTTTTTATTTATTAAGATATAGTAAAGATATTATTTATTAAGGTATGTCCTCGAGGATTAAATTGAGGACACTGAGCACTTGTATTTATAAATTGACTTGTATACCAAATTATTGTCTCCAGCATTATTGTTTTGGATATATAAAGAATCAGATTTTTTTGACTAATTGTTTCTATGTAAGGCCTATAATCTGTCTGGTTCAATGTCCTCTCTTGCTAAAGAGCCCAGGCAATCCAGTTTGAGTTCTTAAATGGTCTATTAAGGAACAGTACTTAATGCTCTTAACCACTAAGCCATTTCTCTAGCACCTCACAAACTTTATTTACCTAAACATAAGCATTAATTAGAAATGTCAAATCCTGTAAATATTGTCCAATTTCAGTCTTACTAGAAATCCCTGAGCTGGCAGGGCGAGGCTGAGAATTTAAAGTAAGCAAATGGAGTCTTCTTCTTTTCATATCAACTCTATTACCATTTTCAAAGTTAGGTATGAGCCTAAGGTTTAATTTAGTTGTCTGAGCCAGAGCACTGAAAGGACAGTGAGTTGTCAGACATTCACACTGAAATCACTCATTGATTTTAAGTAGAAAACCTGTCTCTAATAAAGCATTAAGTAATTGAAATCAATTGTAAACCACAAGCCACACATTGGCTATCGGTATGTGAATTGAAAGTTTGATTTAAAAACAGTGGCTAAACCACGGAAATTAATAATCTGTGTTGAAGCAACAGAAACTCAAGAGAATAAACAAGTGATCCAATGATATATGTAGCCTTTTCATTAGATGAACCACCTATAAATACAGTAAGCGCATTTCCTATGGGTTGTAAGCACAAATATACAGGAAGTACAAAAGCATGTAAAGAGTAAAATTATCAATTTTGCCTGAAAAATTTGTATATGTAATAGGCCAAATATCAGTATTTTGTAATAACCAATTTGATTGTTGTTTAGAATAAGATGTTTCACCAGGTTTCTTTTTAAAATACTTCCATGTCTCTAGCCTACAATTTTGTATTAACACAACTGAAGCTTTACCTCCAATGTGGATAACAAAGGCTTAAGTCCTCTGGTAAGGTGAGGTATTTTGGCAATTAACATATCCTTAGAAGCTTAAAATTAGTTTCAAATATTCTTTTCTGGAGTGGTGCAACAGCTACTCCCCAAATATTAAAGCTCATTTTGAGAGCAAAGGTTTGTAGTAAAAATTTCCATATACACTGAAAGATTTAAAGTTCTAACTTCTTACATTGAAGAAGCAACAAAATTACATAATATAAGGCTATTAGCCATTCTTAATGATATCACTTTATGGGCTCTCTAAAATTATGAGCAAGCTCACGAAATGAAAACTCAAAATCAATCCTCTAAATCTATCTTGAAATGGCAGTTGGAGTAAACAGGCTGGCTGTAATGTTCTCACAATTTCCAAAACCTCATAAATCTTTCATAAATCTTGTAACAATCTCTACCTGTTTGATTTTTTCTTAATTAAAAATAAGTTTGAGTTAGACAATGTAACATTGGCAATCCTTAATCACAAACTTTAAATTCTCCTTGTAACACCAGAGCACAACCACCACTTTGGGCAGTCACCTGAGTTCTGAGTACTGACTAGGCAGCTATTCTTGGGGCAGTGGAATTAGCATCAAAATACAAATAGCTTCAGGGCAAATCACAACTTTGGAAAGCAAAACTTGACCTCCAACAATCTAGTACAAAGTTTGACTGCCAATTCCTATATATGAGGTACTGGTGTAGTCTCCAGTACCTCAACAAAGAGACATTGTCCTAAATTCTTTTAGAAGCCTGGTTTCTAGGATAAGAATTCCATAAAAATATTATCTCAATTTAGATCTGTTTCCTGGGTTGGCTCATTCCACATGTTGTCTAGAATGACTCCATCCAAATTACCAGCTTTATGTCAACTTTCTGTTACCAATGTTATACCTTTTTAACCATATCCAATAACTTAAAAGCCAACAATCTATGACCAAGGCAAGTAGAGCATATTTATACATTTAAAACCAATCAGAAACAAATTGAAGTGGCTACACATATCTTTAATATTTAGACTAAACACCATTTTTACCTTTTTATCTATGATTTTAAGAGAAGCACCTTGTCACCAGTTGAGTCAAATAATAAGTCAGGGATTTCTCTAAGAGAAACAGCTGTCAACTCTTGTACCAAAGAAGCTGAGAAGCTGCTGGCACCTTTAAGATCAGCTCGTGCAGATGCTTAGCCTCTGGGCAGCTTCTCCAGCTAACCTAGACTCCTGGCTGTAGGTACAGGGCTCTAAAGGCCTGATTAAAACTGTTTTTTATTCATTTGTCCCTTTTTGAAATGAGTTAAAACCAAATCAAGATGTGAACGACTGGCAGATAAAGTTTTTACCATTTTTTCTTTTGAACATGAAGCAGAAAACATTTAAACAATGAGAAGCAAGAACTACAGACATAAACTGACAGACATGAGGACATCTTGGTGCACCAAGGACAGATAAGAGACAAAGAGGGAAAAAACCAGATGGTGTCAGCAGAGAGGTAGGATTTTCCATTTCACGGTGACTATCCACTCGAGTGGAGTCAATATGGATGATGGATTGTCTCAATTCCTGGACTAGTCCATCAGCGTGTTGAAACCAAATTCCTGTAAGATACTGAGATATATTATGGGATATCTGAGCAGCACAACTGACATTCACAAATGGTATGGAAGTGAAACACAGTCCTGAGTATTTCCACTCACAACCCAATTACATTAACTCCATCAAGCTGTGCATGGGCATTGAGATGTCCTTTTGTTTGATTCTCCTGAATAAATTTTCAGGCGGTCTGCCTCTATCAAGTCTAATCAGTATGACTCTGCCAAGCTTCCAGAGCCTAATCACACCATTTACAAGCACAAAGACAAAGTTTTTCTCCCAAAATACTGTGTTCCTTTTCTCTCCTCCCTTTTTCTCTCCCGGGGCGTTTTTTTCCCCAATCTTTCACCTCCGCATTGGAGGGGACTGTCTTCTTGTTACCTTTCCTTGAGCTCTTTAATTTTTTATTCAACCCTGTTTCTGACACGCCGCCTTGTCCCCCCTCCTCCCGTGCTCTTTGCTTTGCTGTTACAGCTGGGTGGCTCCCATGCGACCTCTGATGCTGCCTGATTGTAGCTAGAAACTCAAAGGCCAATAGGAAAAAACCGAGGGCTGCCAAAACAATAGTAGAGGCTTCCACCGCATCTAGCAAAAGAGTGAGGTGAAACAGATCAAGGCTAAACATTGTCTCTCAGAGTCTCACCCACGTCCCGCAGCTTCTGGACCCTTTCCGTGAACGGAGGCTCTCCTCGGTGCCGGCGATGGTGAGGCGTTTATCCCGGGTTCTCGGCACCAAATGTCTCGCGTGACCTCTCGCCAGCAAGAAAACACAAGGGGACATAGGAATCCTTGCTGCAGCCAAACTTTTATTCAATCTTAAGGAGAAACCGTGCGCGCCTGCATGGAGCGGCTTATATACACCCTAGCGCGGCGCATACACACCTGATTGGTCGCTTACCCATGATCTCATTAGGCACGCCCCGGAGTGGGCAAAGACCTGGCACAAAGGCACTCTTGCACATGCGCACACAGTTAACTTCCTGAAAGGAAGTCAGCTGGCGCGGCGGAGGCCAGCACCATCTTGTAATGGCGGAAGCTATCCTGGCCTTCCACGTGGGGCGCAGTGGAAGCCAGCGCCATCTTGTGGTGGAGAATGTTATAGCGGCCCTCTACATTTCTCCAGCTGACAAAAGACCAACTCAGAAGCATACTAGGTAGTGATGATTTAACTGTAGACTGGGAAGAACATGTTTATGAAAGCATTATAAGGTGTTTTGAACATGAGCAGAATGAAATAGAAATTTTCGCCAAATGTCGATGTTTTCCTCTAATGGAAGATGCATCTATTGAGAAAATTCCTCCTCAGTCTGCACAGGCCATAGTCAAAAGTTGTGGAGAAAAGGGACCATCCAACACCAACAGCTGTACACAGAGGTTTGGAATGATGGCTTCCGAGATGATCATATGTTTTGATGCTGCACACAAGCACTCAGGGAAGAAGCAGATAGTGCCTTGTCTAGATATAGTCACAGGAAGGGTGTTTAAACTATGCAAACCACCAAATGACTTAAGAGAAGTTGGGATTCTTGTATCACCAGATAATGACATATACATTGCAGGAGGGTACAAGTCAAGCAGCAGTGAGGTGTCCATTGATCACAAAGCAGAAAATGATTTTTGGATGTATGACCATTCCATCAATAGATAGCTTTCCAAGCCATCCTTGCTTAGGGGCAGAATAGGCTGCAAACTAGTATATTGCTGTGGTAAAATGTATGCTATTGGAGGACATGTTTACGAAAGTGATGGAAGAAACTCACTGAAGTCTGTGGAGTGCTATGATAGCAGGGAGAATTGCTGGATGATGGTTTGTGCCATTCCGGCTGCAGTGGAGTTTCATAAAGCTGTGAAGCACAAAGAAAAAAAATCTACATTTCACAGGGAGAATTTTTCCTCTTCAATGAGGCTCAAAGAGACTCCTGGGGATTTTTAATACCTTTGACTGTGCCTAGAATCCAGGGCTTAGTAGCTGTGTACAAATACTCAATTTACTACATAGCTGGAACCTGTGGAGATCATGAGTGTGTTTTTTACTATTGAAGCCTACGTTATTGAGTTAAATAAATGGACTTGAAAAAGGACTTTCCTTGCGATCAGTCTATAAAGCCATACCTTAAGCTGATACTTTTCCAGAATAAACTTCATTTAGTTGTACAAGCTACTCAAGTGACTGTTGAAGAACATATTTTCAGAACCAGCAGGAAATAAAATTCTCTTTCCCAGTATGATGACATTGCTGACCCGTGAATAAAAGTGTATGAGAACCCAGATAGGTTGGCCACCATTTTGAGTGTTCAGTGGCTAAACTCTATCCTCAGTGTCTTCAGAAAGGTCTTTAATATGTAGCAGGCCAAAGCATGTCATTGGACTCTCAGACTAAGGAAGCTTGTTTAGGAAATGCTGTCCACATTGAAGAAAGCTAACACTTTTGTATTCAGAAATGGGTGCTCATAGAGATTGTGGTATTGGGAGGGATTTGCTTTTACCTTTATGATATTTTCGTTTTGGTCAGGAAAGGTAACAAAGTGCAATTTTCAGCATTTTTCTATCCATGGCCTAAAAGTGTCACCATAGAATTTTGCGATAAATAGTTGCTGAGAAACCAGGTGAATTCAAGACAACTATGTACTCTTGAAAAACAGAGTATTCCTGGGTAAAGAAATCCAAACTGGTTAATGTGACTTTTCATTTTAAATACCAGGAACAATATGAGGCAATATCAATTATTTAGCTGTGATCTCTCTAACACAGAAAAGCAGTAACTTAGATCCTCAGTCTTATTATTTATATCATTTTATATCATGTATATTTTTAGTGTACTGTTTTGAAGTGTACAGGACTTAAATGTGCTCTGTCAGACTGAAGGAAAACTCAGTTTTCAGAATGAATTTTTAGTCACATTGTTTCATATTTCTCATGTGTCTTTTAAGTTAAGCTACAAGGTTAAAGTGGCAGTTTTCTGTCCATAACTTTTTCAAGTGCTAACACTGTCCCATTAAAATTCCAAGGGCTCAGATTTGCAGGTGACTGCTGCTCGTTTAAGTTAATTCACGTGTCATTAGATAGATTTAAATGGTTTATGAGTCTATGTTTCTCTTTCAGATTAGCATGCTAGTTCCATGGTCGTGGCACTTTACCTGGTGACTCCACGAGGTCTGCTATTTGGGTGATAGGATATGGCTGTTGGCCATTGTTCTAACTGGATTTAGTTTTACAATTCCAAATTTGCACTAACATGGGGTGTTTTGTTGCCCAAACTCTTTGCCCATCCTCTCCCTTTCCAGTCATTGTTAGTATCGTGAAAGTTAACTAATACCATGAAGTTTTAACACCTACTTATAAAATTCTGTTTTCCAGAAACAAGAGTCTTGGAGTGGTCTAATAATTCAGTGGCTTCTAAGTTTCCTATTACAGTTAAAACCTCTCTATTTTTGACCTCAACAGTAATGAATATTTTTATGTTGAAACACTTGTAGCTGAAGACGACATAGAAGGAAGGATGAGTGAGTGAACAGAGTCATAGGTTTCTGTACTCTAGGTACTATAGCACTTTTCATATTGAACTGATAAGTGTCTCAAAATTGGTTAGGAATATTAACATACACTCCTTTTTTACCTAAGGCAGGCATTTAGGTTGATAACATACTCATTACTATTCCTACTCTAACTGATAAAGTATATTAAACATGAGACAGAGCCTGTACTCAGAACAAGTTTTCTTTTTTTTTTTCTTTTTAAATATAAAACTGTTATTTAGTCAGAGTCCCTTTTAATGATCTTTGAATAATTATACTTAATCTCATAGTAGCCAAAAATATACAACTTATAAATTCGTAACTTTATAACTAGCATATTTTATTGGATATTTTTATTTACATTTCTAATGTTATTCCCTTTTCCAGTTTCCCTCCCATAAATCCCCTATCACATACCTCCACCCCCTGCCTCTGAGAGGTTGAAGTTTTCTTAGAGAGAGTCAGTTTGATTCTCTAGAAGAATATTGGCATGGTTTATATTGGGGGAAAAACATATTATACAAAGTGTAAGGTGATCAATAGTGTGAAACAAATGGAAAACATTGTCTGTTGCATCACGTACATCCTTTTCCTTAAACTTTGTAGACTGCTGTACTATGGCCTTACACAGGGAGAGTTCTTTGAAGCAGTTCAAGTGGACAACATTCACAGAATGAGTGTGTATGTATGCTACACAGCTGGATGTGTGTGGCTTTTCCTAATCTCTTTGTAAATTTTGTCAACCAATATTTTTTTAACTTCTACGGTTTGTCTTGTGTTTTCTTTTTTTCATGCTTTTTAGGGTTATTTCTCTGAATTTTTCGAATTACATTATAGTTTTGTAATGCTAATGAGAGTGAAGATAATTTTTTTTACAAGAAATAACCATGTAATTTATTTTTGAAAACTTTTCTGAGTATCTAAGGTTTCCTTGCACTTCGACAATCTCAGTATTTAGGAAAATTCATTACTTGAAGACATGACATAGAATACTGAATTAGCAATATGTATGTACCGTATGATATGTAAGAGAACAAACACTGTGGCCAATGCTACTAGATATATTTGCTACTAGATTTATTGTGTTGATCTGTACAACACTCGATCCTTTTGTCATAACTGTAGGTTGAGGGAATCATCTAAGAATAGTGTATAAAAGCCAATGTTTAGAATTTGCTATGGGAATAGAATATATACTATTGAATTTTGTATGAACTATTTGTTTACATTACGTAGCCAGAATATCTTGCCTTTTAAAGTGATTTCAGAAAAGGTTCTAGGAAACTAAGGATCAGTGATATGTGTGGGTTTAGGTATAGAAATGAAATGTACATTTTCATAGTATGAAATTTTAAGTAAAAGACACAATGGCTACAGCAGAATTAAAGATCTAACAAATGCCAATCCTACTTTAAAAAAATTAAAAAGAATGCCTGAAGATATACACTTAGCTACTGAATATTTTCCTTCTGCAAACACCAAGCGTTTTCTCTGCTTGGACACTTACACCTCCCCTGCTCCTGTTTACTCTCCCACATTGTGGTTTCACAAAAGTGAGAGTTAAAACACAGTTTGCAGTTTAGCAAGAATCTGGGCACATTACCAAAATGGACTTGACATGAGGCAATACTCACTGTAAACATTCAAAGGCAGAAAACCAATCAAGTTCAGAGACTAAATCTTCACATCAACTCTGTAATTGCAGTTTTCAATGATAAAGACACTCATTAAAATCTTTTAATGCTCATTAAACTCGTAAAAGATATCATTTTCACTTGTGTTTTTAAGACAAGGCACTTTGTTTGGATATCCTCTCTCCCGATATTTATAATATTTCCTCTCTTTAACTCTCTAGATACTGTCGCCTGTCTTGCTCTGTTAGGTTTCTATTTGAGGAACTTTGAGTTCCTGTTCTTCCAATGCCTATTAATCTGATGTATGCTTGCCAATGTTATTTTAGTCCTTTGCTTTTGATTACTTATAATGACCTGTTGTGACTCTCTCAATAACTCTTTTAATGTTCAGTCTTCTCATCCTTATGGAGTTTTGGTTTTTTAGTCTTACGGAGATTTTTATCATTAACATATTCTGTAAGAAATTGATATGCCCTACCTCTGTCTACTGTTTCTTCTTTCTCTTTTCTTCAGGCTTGTCTCCCCAGTACTAGAGTGTGTTCATTAGATGAAGGAAATGTATTCTTATTGTTGTCAGATATTTTATATTTACCCTTATTCACAGAGAAATCCTGGCTTTTTATAACTATCATGCCTATGGTGACTGGTATGATATATATATATATATATATATATATATATAGATTGTATATATATATGTATATATATATATATATATATTCCAACCTACAGTCCTATTTTATGCTACATGAAGTTCTATTTTTATATGTCTTATGAAATTTGACTATCTTATACCATATGAAGTCCTGACTATTGTATGCCATATAAAGGTGTTCTCCAGATCAGCCCCCTGTGGTTACACATGGAGGTTTCTTCCACTCTACTCAAATCCCCTTGCTCATTCTTAAGCCAGTTCACTCAGTGGAGACTTGAGTCACAGACTGTGCATCCCCACTCACTTGAAATTTGATTACAAGTCTCAACCACAGTCACACAACCTCTGTGATGTCAAAACCATCAAATCAGTATTAAGACTTCAATTTTACCATTTTCAACAAAAGATTGGATCTGGAATGGTTTCAGAGTTTCAGAGCTTCATCACCTCATGCAGGGGAAGACGTGGCAGAGGAGATTGTTCTGCTCATGGTGGCCAGAAGCAGGTGGATCTTACTACCATATCTCATACTAGTATTTGTGAGGTAAGTGGATGAATGTGTCCAGAAGGCACTGACAGTGATGAATGAGGCATGGTAGTGTCAGGTGCCAAAATTAAGTTCCTTTTAAAATGTCCAAGGTTCGAGTTATTTTGAACATTTCTAGAATTATATAGTAGAATATAAATGGCATGCACTGTGCTGTTTTTCAAGCAAATTTAGTGAGTTTCTATATGCATCGCCTCACAGTCTAGAAATGTGCAATCATAACAGCGAATTTGATTAGAGTTCCCTTAATGCTACTAGGCCTGAGGAACTGGAAGAATTTTGTTTATGTTGTCTTGCCATAACAACAATGGTTAATAACCTTCACATCACATCTAGCAACACATTTTGAATAGAACTACATGTTCTTGCCTCGTTGGCATGTGTTTATACTTGTGATTTCTGCTCAAACTTTCTATTTAAAATTGTTAATCCGTTCTCATGCTTCCTCCCCACTCACCTTCATCAGACCTGTAGACCCTGAACCATACAGGCTATCTTCCATTCCCGCACCCATCTTCCCTGCTCACTGAGTCCTCTGTGGCATGTCAAGCTACCCTTAGCAGATTGCTATCCCTTCTGGACCTCCATGCTCTTCTGAACCTTCTGCCCATCTTCATCAGACATGCAGAGCCTGAACCATACTGACTTTCTGATCTTGAACCAAACAACCCAAAGATAGCCACCAGAGGCCTGCCACACCAGAAATATTCAGGTTAATCCTCATTTCAATACTTAAGTACAGCAGGAAAATTGAGGGCCAAAGCCATCAACATGGCTAAAGGCCCTCAAAACAAACAAACTGAAAAAACAGGAACAAAAGCCAGAACACTATAACACCTTCAGAACACAGCTACCCTATGACAATAAGCCTTGGGTAGCCTAACACAAAATAAGCATAAGAAAATGACCTTAAATCCAATCTTAAAAAGATGATAAAGGCCTTTAGAAGGGAAATGAATAAATCCCTTAAAGAAAAGCCAGAAAATGCAATCAAAGAGATAGAGATCTTAAAAAAGAAACTAATAAATCCTTTAAAGATATGCTGGAAAATACAATTAAACCGATGATGGAAATAAAACTGTCCAAGAACGGAAAGCAGAAATAGAAACAATAAAGAAAAGACAAACTGGGAGAATATTGGAGATGGAAAACCTAGAGAACAGCAACTACAGAGTTAAGCATCACCAATAGAATATAGGAGACAGAAGAAAGCACCTCAGTCATAGAAGACATAGTAGAAGAAATTGATACATCAGTCAAATAAAATGTCAAATCTAAAACTTTTCTGACACAAAACATCTAGGAAATCTGGGATACAATGAGAAGACCTAACCAATGGGTATTAGGAAAAGAAGATGAAGTGTCTCAGCTCCAAGGCAATACCTTGTAACCACAGATGCCAACCTAGATTAGTATACCCAGCAAAATTCTCCATCACCGTAGATGGAGATTTTCAAGGCAAATTCAAATTCAAACAACACCTATCCAAAAAATCAAGTGCTACAGAAAATATTAGAAGAAAAATACCACCCCAAAAAACACAGGAAATAAGCAATTCCAACCCAGCACAAACAAAGGAAGCATCACACACACACACACACACACACACACACACACACACACACACCAACATCAAAATAGCAGGAATTATTAAAATAACAGGGATTAACAATCACTGGTCGTTAATATCTCTCAATATGAATGGACTCAGTTAAAAAGACAAGACTAACAAAATGGATGTTGCATTAAAGAAACACATTGCAACGATAAAAACAGATATTTCCTCAGGTAAAGGGCTAGAAAATAGTTTTAAAAACAAACAGGCCCAAGAAGCAAGCTGTAGTAGTTATTCTAATATCTACTAAAATAGACATACAACCAAAATTAAACCAAAGAGACAGAGAAGGACACTTCATATTCATCAAAGGAAAAAAAATCTACCAAGATGGTATCTCAATTCTGAACATCTTTTTTCCAAACACAAGAACACCCACATTTATAAAATACACGTTGCTAAAGCTTAAATCACACATTGAGCCATACACATTAATAGTGGGGGACACCCCATTCTCAGTAATAAGCAGGACATACATATAAAAACCAAGTCAAAAAACCAGCAGACATTATGAAGCAAATGGACCTAATAGACCTTTATAGAATATTTCACCCAAACTCGAAAGAATATGTGTTCATCTCATCACCTCATCCATCCTGCTCCAAAACAGACCATCTAGTCAGTCACAAAGCAAGCCTCAACAGATACAAGAAAATTGAAACAATAGCTTGTATTTTATCAGGTCACCATAGATTAAAGCTGGGCTTCAACAACAACAGAAACAACAAAAACCTACATGCTCTTGGAAATTGAACAACTCCCTGTTCAATGGTCTTTGAGTCGGGGAAGAAATAAAGAAACAAACCAAGGATTTTGTAGAATTCTAAAAAATTGAAGGCACAAAACACATAAATTCGTGGGACATGATGAGAGTAGTGCTAAGAGGAAAGTTCATAATATTAATTGCTTCCGCAAAGAAAGTAGGAAGTTGTCATACCTCCAATTTAAAAGTACACCAGAAAGCTCTAGAGAAGAAGACAGAAGAATAAGAAAGAAGATAGAAGAAAAAGGAGGAGGCAGGGGAGGGGAGGAAGAGATGGAAAAGAGGGAGAGAAAGAGGGAGGAGAAGAAGAAAGAGGAGGAGGAGAGGGAAAGGGTGGAGGAGAAGGAGAAGGAGGAGGGGAATGAGAAAAAGAAACCACACCAAAGAGGAGTAGAAGGCAGGAAATACATTCAGAGATGAAATAAATCATCGCTTCTCGGCCTTTTGGCTAAGATCAAGTGCAGAGATGAAATAAATCAGTTAGAAACAAAGAAAACTATAAAAAGAATCAACAAAACCAAGAGTTGGTTCTTTAGTATTTAAGAACATAGACAAACACTTAACCAAACTAAACAAAAGACAGAGACACTTAAGACATTCAGAGAATGTCTTAATTCAAAAGACTAAACTCTGCAAAACAAATTCAAAGAAAAAAAACCCTCATGATTGATTATCTCATTAGATGCTGAAAATGCCTTTGACAAAATCCAATACCCACTTCATGTTAAAAGTATCAGAGAGATAAGGGATACAAAGCACATTGCCTAACCTAACACACAGCACAATAGCCATCATCAAATTAAATGGAGGAAAACTTAAATCAATTCAACTAAATTCAACCAAAATCAGATAAAGCTATCATATATCTTCCTACTAGCATGGTTGTTCTCTGAGAGGCTCTACCCAGCATCTGACTCAGATACCCACAGTCAAACACTAGATGGAGCAAGGGGAGGATTGCAAACTGGAAAGGGATAGGATCTCCACAGAAAGACCAACAGAGTCAAATCGCCTGAAATATTGGGGGCCCTCAGAGACTGAACCACAAACGAAAGAGCATACAGAGGCTGAATTTTAGGTCTCCCTGCACACTTGTAGCAGAACTGGAGCTTGGTCTTCATGTGGGTTCCTAACAATTGGAGCTGGGGTTATGCCAAAAGCTGTTGCCTGTCCATTGGCTATGTTCTAGCTGGCTGCCTTGTCTGGCCACAGTGGGAGAGAATGCACATCTACAGAGACTTGATGTACCAGGGTGGGCAGAATACCCAATGGGATTCCTAACTGCATAGAAGGGAAGGGGAGGATGAAAGAATTGTGAAAAGGCTTGGACCAGAGGTAGGCAGTAAACGGGAAGTAAAGTGAATGAATAAATAATAATTAATTAAAAAATACAAAACTGTTAATCCCCTTTGAAATGTTTCTTACTGAATTCTAATTAGATGTAACTGCATAACTAATTTTGTTTCAGTTTGCATATTTATTGGGTTTTTTTTTGTTTGTTTGTTTTGTTTCCAGGTCATATGTTGTTACTCTTGAAGTGAATTTGTATCAAGAGTCAGAGTGGTTGGATGATACCAGAAAAATAAGTCCCACTGAATCAATAAGCAAGGGGAAGAGGAGCTCACAGAGACTGGAGAAGCAACCACAGGTACTATATAGATCCACAACAGGTCCTCTTGCATATATAGCATAGATTATTCACTTAGTTTTATGGGAGTCCTGACTGGGAGAGCAAGTTAGAATATATCTCCTGTGCCAGCTCTTGGGATGCTTTTCCTCTTGTGGGGTTGCTGTGTCCACGTCAATATGATAGTTTTGCTTCAACTTACACTTTCCTTTGTCATGATTGGTTGTTACATCTTAGAAGCTTGCCGTTTTTTCTAATGAGAGACAGAGAGGGAGCAGATCAAGAAGGGAGAGGATGAGAGAGAAATGGGAGAAGTAAAGAGAGGGCAAAATTTGTTAGGATAAATTGTATGAAAATAATCTATTTTTTATATTTTTGGTTGTGAGCCTAGCCTTTAACGGCTGAGCCATCTCTCCAGCCCTATTTTTTAATTTAACAATTGAACACTTCCAGAATACTTGCTACTCAAAATTCATATTGTTGACTGAATAATTATTACTGTGTGTACATTTGATTCTTTTTACTAAGATACATCTCTGGAGATATGCCATTCATTATGTGTACTTCATTTCTAATTTTGTCAAATTGCTCAATAGTATTTTCTAGTAAAGCAAAATTGCCTAACATTTCATAATTTTGAAATCTTTATAAGTAAATACATCAATTTTACTCTTAGTAGTTTGTTGGCAGACAGTTTCTTGCCCTTCAGACACAAATGTTGTCTTGTTATTTCATAGATTTTACATCACTGTGTCATGATTTGTCCATAGAACAGGTCAACTCTATTGATTTTATTTGTAAAAGGGTAGTAATTTTAATTAATCACTTAAATTGATTAAGAAATACCTATGGAATTATAGAGATAATATTTGGGCTCTCTCTATGCTGGAATATCTAAATATAATTTGTCATTTTGCCAGAAGATGAGAAATAACAGGTAAGTCTCTTAACATGAAGAAATTTTAAAAAGTATTCAATGGATGATGTAATGGTAGCAGGGGAGGTCATATTCATTAAATTATCTTACAAGTGATTCTACAGAATGAAACACATAGAGTAGTTTCCCATGTGCTGCATACTGTTGTGAATGTACATCTGGTTAGATAATTGGATTTTAGCATAGAATGATCTAAGATTCAGGAGCCATGGGTAAGTTGGTCAAAAACAATTTACAAGACATCTCCTGATCTATGCGGGAAGATCAGGTGATAGAGGAAAAAATATGTATTGGGTAATTTTACTCTGTTCAAATGCAGTAGTGTGCTAGCTGTGAATCTCACTAAACCAACCACACAGACTCTGAAAGACAACATCTTCTCCCATCCAGGACACAACAAAAAGCTGCTAAAAGTCCCTGCATACTCTGATATGCCAGGTTAAGATTCATTTTATTCTTATCTATTATCAGAGTCAAGATAGTAGCTGCCTTGTGATCTGTTTCCTTTTAAAAGACAATTATTTTAGTTTGAGATTACAGCTATGAATAGTATATGTTCTGATCAAATTACCAGCTCTGCCATACCCACCATATTTCCCACTGTACTCCACCACTTTTCATTCCCAATTTCATATGTATTTTTTCAAACAAATTGAGTCCAATTTGTCTTATCAGCATGTGGCTAGGTATAATGTTAAGTTTTGGAATGTTCCTTTGTATTGTAATGTTAAATATTGCACACTAAAGTCTGATTGCCACCAAGCACGCAGAGTTCCTCACATATACCATGTGATGCCTACGTAATTTTGCCCCCATGTTATCACCCATTCATCAATAACGATGCCTACAGCTGGGCAGAAGAGATGTGGGCATATAATTGGTTCACAGGCTTAGGTCTGAGGCAGAGACCAAGAGGAGGAGGAGGAGGAGGAGGAGGAGGAGGAGGATGAGGAGGAGGAGGAGGAGGAGGAGGAGGAGGATGAGGAGGAGGAGGAGATGCTGCTTTGGGGTTGTTAAACCATAAGGACATAAGCATGATTGCTGCCTAGTTGGAATAAAAGCAGCCCAAATGGAAACTGCCAAGTTGTAACTCAGGGTTATTGAAAGAGATGTAGATGAAATAGCATAGAACATTGATATCTGCCAGCTATAGTGCTGTTAAGTTTAACTTTAATTATAAAGGTTTCATATCTTTTATTTTGGAACTGAATGGTCAAGAATAGGTAGAAATTCCCCATTAACTATTTACAAAAACAGGATAAAGCCATCTCCTGAAGCATGGTTAGTCATCACATTCTGAAGATCCTGACTTCATCCATAGTTGCCCTCACTTGCCAGTAACTCCTCAGGCAGGGATGGGAGTTAATGTGTCCCTTATCTATTCTGGGATTATGGTCTGTAATCTTGGGCAGGTTTTGTGCACAGTAATGGGATTTGTATGTGCAACAGTTTTTCAGTCTTCAGAAAATTCTAGCCGTCACATCGATATTGTGGAATCTCAACATATCCATTCATAACTTGGCCCTTTATGGAAGAGACCAATGTAATATTGTTTTATTTTTCCAGGTTTTGTGACTTGATGAAGGGAGGACTAAGTGAGTAACTATGTCTCATGAAATTCTTGCAAATTTATCATCAGACTGTTTATGATTGACTGCAATTATGCCATAAAACATTGACATACACTTACACTGTTGAATTGGATGATATGAATACATTGATCAACATAGATAGAAAAAATTTTAATTCATTATGGGAAGAAATAATGATGTAAACTAACATGTAACTATGTAAACTAACATGCTTTCAATTCTTTATAGAGGAGAATTCAGAGACCAGTCACATTATGATGTCACTAGTTTTGTGAGATATTCTAAAATCTATGTGCCACAAATAATTGAACATGAAGTAATTACATCTTGTCTTATTGAGATCACTCCATCATAAAAGAGATATTAAATCCTCTTATGAAAACAGAATAATTAAAATCATTATTCAGGCAGTCCGGACGTTGCCCTGATCTGAAGGGACCAGGCCAAACAGCTCCCTGCACCCAAATCCTGTGGGAGGGATAGAGAGACCTTCAGAGGGGCAGACGCATCTGGGAAGCAAGAGGAGACTACTCCCTGCCCACATTTCTGACTCTAGAGGAAAATGCCTAGAACCTTCTGGGCCCCCTGTGCACAGGGACCTCGGAGAAGGTGGCACAGGACTTTCTTCTTGCTGCCGGCATGGAGAGCTGAAACGCAGCCCCCAGAGGAGCCACTTCAAGCCTGAGACCAGAGGTAAGACCAACTATTCTCCTCCAAGTGACCTGCTTGGTGGACTCAGGACACATGCCCTCAAGAACAACGGGAGACCACTAGACAAGAACAACTACACGTTCAAAAGCAGAACACTCTGTCCCCATAACTGGCTGAAAGAAAACAGGAAAACAGGTCTACAGACTCCTGACACACAGGCGTATAGGATGGTCTAGCCACTGTCAAAAATAGCAGAATAAGGTAACACCAGAGACAACCTGATGGCAAGAGGCAAGCACAGGAATCCAAGCAACAGAAACCAAGACCGCATGGCATCATCGTAGTCCAATTCTCCCACCAAAGCAAAAACCGAATACCCAAACATGCCAGAAAAGCAAGATCTAGATTTAAAATCACATTAGATCATGAAGATGGAGGACTTCAACAAAGACATAGAGAACTCCCTTAGAGAAATGCAGGAAAACACAAATAAACAAGCAGAAGCATATAGAGATGAAATGAAAAAATACTTGAAAGAATTACAGGAAAACACAAAAAGGTGAAGGAATACCTTTTTCTCACCAACTCATGGTATTTTCTCCAAAATTGACCATATAATCGGTCATAAAACAGGCCTCAACAGATACAGAGGGATAGAAATAATCCCATGCATCCTATCAAAACACCACGGGCTAAAGCTGGTTTTCAATAATAATAAGAAAATAACGCCCACATATACATGGAAGTTGAACAATGCTCTACTCAATGATAACCTGGTCAAAGAAGAAATAATGAAAGAAATTAAAGGCTTCTTAAAATTTAATAGAAATGAAGGTACAACATACCAAAACTTATGGGACACAATGAAAGCTGTGCTAAGATGAAAACGCATAGCTCTGAGTGCCTGCAGAAAGAAACAGGAGAGAGAGAATATATCAGCAACTTGACAGCACACCTAAAAGCTCTAGAACAAAAAGAAATAAATACACTCAGGAGGAGTAGAACGCAGGAAATAAACTCAGAGCTGAAATCAATGAAATAGAAAAAAAAAGACTATAAAAAAAATCAACAGAACCCAAAGCTGATTCTTTCAGAAAATCAACAAGATAGATAAACCCTTAGCCTGACAAACCAGAAGACACAGAGAAGGTATCCCAATTATCAAAATCAGATATAAAAAGGGAGATATAACAGCAAAATCAGAGAATATTCAAAAATCATCAGATCCTTCTACAAAAATCTATATTCAACAAAACTTAAAAATCTGGAGGAAATGGAAAATTTCCTAGACAGACAGCAGGTACTGAAGTTAAATCAGGAACAGATAAATCATTTAAACAACCCCATAACTCCTAAAGAAATAGAAGCAATCTTAAAAGGTCTCCCAACCAAAAAGAGCCCGGGTCCAGATGGGTTCAGTGCAGAATTCTATCAGACCTTCATAGAAGACCTCATACCTGTACTACTTAAACTATTCCACAAAATTGAAAAGATGGAGCTCTACCAAATTCCTTCTATGAAGCCACAATTACTCTTATACCTAAACCACACAAAGACCCAACAAAGAAAGGGAACTTCAGAACAATTTCCCTTATGAATATCGATGCAAAAATACTCAATAAAATTCTGGCAACCCAAATCCAAGAGCACCTCAAAACAATCATTCATCATGATCAAGTAGGCTTCATCCCAGGCATGCAGGGATGGTTTAATATATGGAAAACCATCAATGTAATCCACTATATAAAGAACTGAAAGATAAAAACCACATGATCATTTCATTAGATGCTGAGAAAACATTTGACAAAATACAACACCACTTCATGGAAAGAACAAGAATTCAGGGCCCATACCTAAAAATAGTAAAAATCCATGTACAGCAAACCAATAGCTAATATTAAACTAAATGGAGAGAAACTTGAAGCAATCCCACTAAATCAGGGACTAGACCTAGCCAGAGCAATCAGACAACTAAAGGAGATCAAAGGGATATACATTGGAAAGGAACAAGTCAAAATATCACTATTTGCAGATGATATGATTGTACATTTAAGTGACCCCAAAAGTTCCACCAGAGAACTACTAAACCTGATAAACACCTTCAGCAAAGTGGCTGGGTATAAAATTAACTCAAATAAATCAGTAGCCTTCCTCTACACAAAAGAGAAACAAGCCAAGAAAGAAATTAGGGAAACGACACCCTTCATAATAGTCCCAAATAATATAAAGTACCTCGGTTTTACTTTAACCTAGCACGTAAAAATCTGTAAAATAAGAACTTCAAGCCTCTGAAGAAAGAAATCGAAGAACATCTCAGATTAGGGAAAGATCTCCCATGCTCATGGATTATCAGGATTAATATGGTAATAATGGCCATTTTACCAAAAGCAATCTATAGATTCAATGCAACACCATTAAAATTTCCAATTCAATTCTTCAAAGATTTAGACAGAACAATTTGCAAATTCATCTGGAATAACAAAAAAGCTAGGACAGCTAGAACTATCCTCAACAATAAAAGGACTTCTGGGGGAATGAGTATCCCTGAACTCAAGCAGTATTACAGAGCAATAGTGATAAAAACGGTATGGCATTGGTACAGAGACAGGCAGATAGACCAGTGGAATAGAATTGAAGACGCAGAAATGAACCCACACACCTATGGTCACTTGATTTTTGACAAAGGAGCTAAAACAATCCAATGTGACAAAGACCATTTTTAACAAATGGTACTGGTTCAACTGGATGTCAGCATGTATAAGAATGCAGATCGATCCATTCTTATCACCTTGTACAAAGCTTAAGTCCAAGTGGATCAAGGACCTCCACATCAAACCAGATACACTCAAACTAATAGAAGAAAAGTAGGGAAGATTCTTGAACACATGGGCACTGGAGAAAATTTCCTGAACAAAATAACAGCTTATGCTGTACGATCAAGAATCGACAAATGGGATCTCATAAAACTACAAAGCTTCTGTAAGGCAAAGGACACTGTTGTTAGGCAACCAACAGATTGGGAAAAGATCTTTACCAATGCTACAACTGATAGAGGGCTCATATCCAAAACATAAAAAGAACTCATTAAGTTAGACTGCAGGGAGAAAAATGACCCAATTAAAAATGGGGGACAAATCTAAACAAAAAATTCACAGCTGAGGGATGCCAAATGGCTGAGAAGCACCTAAAGAAATGTTCAACATCTTTAGTCATAAGGGAAATGCAAATCAAAAGCAACCCTGGAATTCCACCTCGCACCAGTGAGAATGGCTAAGATCAAAAACTCCGGAAACAGCAGACGCTGGAGAGAATGTGGAGATAGAGGAACACTCCTCAGTTGTTGGTGGGATTGCAGACTGGTACAACCATTCTGAAAATCAGTCTGGAGGTTCCTCAGAAAATTGGACATTGAACTACCTGAGGACCCAGCTATACCTCTCTTGGGCATATACCCAAAAGATGCCCCAACATGCAACAAAGACACATGCTCCACTATGTTCATAGCAGCCTTATTTATAATAGTCAGAAGCTGGAAAGAACCCAGATGCCCTTCAAAAGAGGAATGGATACAGTAAATATGGTATATCTACACAATGGAATATTACACATCTATCAAATATAATGACTTTATGAAATTCATAGGCAAATGGATGGAACTGGAAAATATCATCCTGAGTGAAGTAACCCAATTACAGAAAAACTCACATGGTATGCACTCATTGATAAGCGGATATTAGCCCAAATTCTCAAATTAGCTTGAATGTACAGAACACATGAAACTCAAGAAAAATGACAAAATGCAGATGCTTCACTCCTTTAAAAGAGGAACAGGAATACTCTTGGGAGGGGATAGGGAGTCAATATTTAGAACAGAGACTGAAGTAATGCCCATTCAGAGCCTGCCCCACATGTGGCCCATACATATACAGCCACCAAACTAGATAAGATGGATGAAGAAAGTGCAGGCTGACAGGATCCGGATGTAAATCTCTCCTGAGAGACAGAGCCAAATATGGCAAATACTTAGGCAAATGCCAGCAGCAAACCATGAAAATGAGAATGGGACCCCCGTTGAAGGAATCAGAGAAAGGACTGAAAGAGCTTGAAGGGGCTCGAGACCCCATATGAACAACAATGCCAAGCAACCAGAGCTTCCAGGGACTAAGCCACTACCCAAAGACTATACATGGGCTGACCCTGGGCTCCAACCTCATAGGTAGCAATGAATAGCCTAGTAAGAGCACCAGTGGAAGGGGAAGCCCTTGGTCCTGCCAAGACTGAAATCCAGTGAACGAGATTGTTGCGGGGAGAGCAGTAATGGTGGGAGGATGGGGAGGGTTACACACATATAGAAGGGGAGAGGGAAGGGTTAGGGGGATGTTGGCCAGGAAACCGGGAAAGGGAATAATAATTGTAAATAAGAAATACCCAAATTAATAAAGACAAAGAAAAAAGTCATTATTTCTTTTTCCTATCACCATGGTATCTGTTATTACCAGCTTTGAGCAATGCAAGTTATATTTTAACCTCTTGTATAAAGCTTTTCGGATAAAAGATCAAGCAGTGACAGAATGGAACACACTGTGACCAGAAGGACTTTGATGTTCAAAATGCCCAGAAAGTGGATTTCTGCTCTGTTCCTGCTACAGATAAGTTACTGTTTCAAATCTGGGCACTGTGGGAAGGTGTTGGTGTGGCCGATGGACTTTAGTCACTGGATGAATATAAAAATAATCCTCGAAGAACTTGTACAGAGGGGCCATGAAGTCACTGTTCTGAAACCTTCTGCTTACTTTTTTCTTGATCCGAAAAAATCGTCTGACCTTAAGTTTGACATTTTTCCTACATCTATCAGTAAAGATGAGCTGCAAAATCATTTCATAAAAGTTTTGGATGTGTGGACTTATGAGTTGCCAAGAGATACATGTTTGTCATATTCTCCTATCCTTCAAAATATAGCTTATGAATTTTCTTATTTTTATCTAAGTATTTGTAAAGACGCTGTTTCAAACAAGCAGCTCATGACAAAACTACAGGAATCCAAGTTTGATGTTCTTTTCGCAGATCCTGTGGCTTCCTGTGGGGATCTGATAGCTGAACTGCTCCACATTCCTTTTCTGTACAGTCTTAGCTTCTCTCCAGGCCACAAACTTGAAAAATCCATTGGAAAATTTATACTCCCTCCATCTTATGTGCCTGTAATTTTGTCGGGACTGGCTGGCAAAATGACATTCATAGACAGGGTAAAAAATATGATATGTATGCTTTATTTCGACTTTTGGTTCGAGAGACTTAGACACAAGGAATGGGACACGTTTTACAGTGAGATTTTGGGTAAGTTACATTTTTGCTCAGTAGACTGAAAACCTAAGTTTCACATGTGTGTAAGACTTATGTCCATGAAATACAATGTGAAGTAATCTTTTATAGGTGATCAAATGTATAATGATAGCAGCCATCCAAGTCACAAACTCTTGTAAAAGCTCATATAATTCATCAAATGGAAGAAGGTAACTCTTCTCATACAAGACATTTTGGTTAGCTATACCGTTGCATAGAGATGAAACTAGATGGTCTCTGGGTGATTCTTTACTCATCCTGTATTTTAATAAGTTTCTAAGCAGTTAGAAAATCTTGTTTCATGAAGATTCAAGAATGATATATTTCACAGTATCAATATGTATATATAACATTGAAGAAATTATTTTCTTTTGCCTAGGCCAGTGTCTTCATTTAAAATGAAAATGTAGGGTCCGAAAACATGGACAAAGGGTTGAGATTGTTTCTATACAGTTTAGTACCTGAGCTCTCTTCCCAGTATCACTCATTTCCAATGGCAGAAACCTGCCTATAACTTCAGTTTCAAGAGAAATGCTGCCCTTTGATGATCCACAGGCACTGGTTTAAACTTAACCTATGCTCCTGCAGATATGCATACAAATAAAAGATAGATCATAAAATATTTTCTTTATTTATTTTTTTAAAATTTCCCTAATCTTGGAAGCTATTTTGGTATTTCCCAAGTTTAGAAGTGCCACTGATGTTTCTACCAGTCCCACATTTCTTTTTTGAGTCCCTTCCAAAATTCGATTGCAAATGGCTAAATTCAACAGAAGCATGGACACACGTGCTGAAGTTTTGAAGTCATGTCCTTATTTCTCTTGAAAATATCTGACAGCTAAACTAGCCCAAAATTACTATTTTTTTTATTATTATTAACTTGAGTATTTCTTATATACATTTTGAGTGTTATTCCCTTTCCCGGTTTCCGGGCAAACATCCCCCTCCCCCCTCCCCTTCCTTATGGGTGTTCCCCTCCCGACCCTCCCCCCTTTGCCGCCCTCCCTCCACCACTCTAGTTCACTGGGGGTTCAGTCTTAGCAGGACCCAGGGCTTCTCCTGCCACTGGTGCTCTTACTAGGATATTCATTGCTACCTATGAGGTCAGAGTCCAGGGTCAGTCCATGTATAGTCTTTAGGTAGCGGCTTAGTCCCTGGAAGCTCTGGTTGCTTAGCATTGTTGTACATATGGGGTCTCGAGCCCCTTCAAGATCTTCCAGTTCTTTCTCTGATTCCTTCAACGGGGGTCCTATTCTCAGTTCAGTGGTTTGCTGCTGGCATTCGCCTCTGTATTTGCTGTATTCTGGCTGTGTCTCTCAGGAGCGATCTACATCCGGCTCCTGTCGGTCTGCACTTCTTTGCTTCATCCATCTTGTCTAATTGGGTGGCTGTATATGTATGGGCCACATGTGGGGCAGGCTCTGAATGGGTGTTCCTTCAGTCTCTGTTTTAATCTTTGCCTCTCTCTTCCCTGCCAAGGGTATTCTTGTTCCCCTTTTAAAGAAGGAGTGAAGCATTCACATTTTGATCATCCATCTTGAGTTTCATTTGTTCTAGGCATCTAGGGTAATTCAAGCATTTGGGCTAATAGCCACTTATCAATGAGTGCATACCATGTATGTCTTTCTGTGATTGGGTTAGCTCACTCAGGATGATGTTTTCCAGTTCCAACCATTTGCCTACGAATTTCATAAAGTCGTTGTTTTTGATAGCTGAGTAATATTCCATTGTGTAGATGTACCACATTTTCTGTATCCATTCCTCTGTTGAAGGGCATCTGGGTTCTTTCCAGCTCTGGATATTATAAATAAGGCTGCAATGAACATAGTTGAGCACGTGTCTTTTTTATATGTTGGGGCATCTTTTGGGTATACGCCCAAGAGAGGTATAGCTGGATCCTCAGGCAGTTCAATGTCCAATTTTCTGAGGATCCTCCAGACTGATTTCCAGAATGGTTGTACCAGTTTGCAATCCCACCAACAATGGAGGAGTGTTCCTCTTTCTCCACATCCTCGCCAGCATCTGTTGTCCCCTGAGTTTTTGATCATAGCCATTCTCACTGGTGTGAGGTGAAATCTCAGGGTTGTTTTGATTTGCATTTCCCTTATGACTAAAGATGTTGAACATTTCTTTAGGTGTTTCTCAGCCATTTGGCATTCCTCAGCTGTGAATTCTTTGTTAGCTCTGAACCCCATTTTTTTTTGATTTTTTTTTTATTAACTTGAGTATTTCTTATATACATTTCGAGTGTTATTCCCTTTCCCGGTTTCCGGGCAAACATCCCCCTCCCTCCTCCCCTTCCTTATGGGTGTTCCCCTCCCAACCCTCCCCCCATTGCCGCCCTCCCCCCATAGACTAGTTCACTGGGGGTTCAGTCTTAGCAGGACCCAGGGCTTCCCCTTCCACTGGTGCTCTTACTAGGATATTCATTGCTACCTATGGGGTCAGAGTCCAGGGTCAGTCCATGTATAGTCTTTAGGTAGTGGCTTAGTCCCTGGAAGCTCTGGTTGCTTGGCATTGTTGTACTTTTGGGGTCTCGAGCCCCTTCAAGCTCTTCCAGTTCTTTCTCTGATTCCTTCAATAGGGGACCTATTCTCAGTTCAGTGGTTTGCTGCTGGCATTCGCCTCTATATTTGCTGTATTCTGGCTGTGTCTCTCAGGAGCGATCTACATCCGGCTCCTGTCGGTCTGCACTTCTTTGCTTCATCCATCTTGTCTAATTGGGTGGCTGTATATGTATGGGCCACATGTGGGGCAGGCTCTGAATGGGTGTTCCTTCAGTCTCTGTTTTAATCTTTGCCTCTCCCTTCCCTGCCAAGAGTATTCTTTTTCCTCATTTAAAGAAGGAGTGAAGCATTCACATTTTGATCATCCGTCTTGAGTTTCGTTTGTTCTAGGGATCTAGGGTAATTCAAGCATTTGGGCTAATAGCCACTTATCAATGAGTGCATACCATGTATGTCTTTCTGTGATTGGGTTAGCTCACTAAGGATGATACTTTCCAGTTCCAACCATTTGCCTACGAATTTCATTTTTTAATAAGGTTATTTGTTTCCCTGCGGTCTAACATCTTGAGTTCTTTGTATATTTTGGATATAAGGCCTCTATCTGTTTTAGGATTGGTAAAGATCTTTTCCCAATCTGTTGGTTGCTGTTTTGTCCTAACCACAGTGTCCTTTGCCTTACAGAAGCTTTGCAGTTTTATGAGATCCCATTTGTCGATTCTTGATCTTAGAGCGTAAGCCATTGGTGTTTTGTTTAGGAAATTTTTTCCAGTGCCCATGTGTTCCAGATGCTTCCCTAGTTTTTCTCCTATTAGTTTGAGTGTGTCTGGTTTGATGTGGAGGTCCTTGATCCACTTGGACTTAAGCTTTGTACAGGGTGATAAGCATGGATCGATCTGCATTCTTCTACATGTTGCCCTCCAGTTGAACCAGCACCATTTGCTGAAAATGCTATCTTTTTTCCATTTGATGGTTTTGGCTCCTTTGTCAAAAATCAAGTGACCATAGGTGTGTGGGTTCATTTCTGGGTCTTCAATTCTATTCCATTGGTCTATCTGTCTGTCTCTGTACCAATACCATGCAGTTTTTATCACTATTGCTCTGTAATACTGCTTGAGTTCAGGGATAGTGATTCCCCCTGAAGTCCTTTTATTGTTGAGGATAGCTTTAGCTATCCTGGGTTTTTTGTTATTCCAGATGAACAAAATTCCTATTCTTATAATTCTGAACATATTGATTCTTTTATAATATAAATGCTTTAAACATACTAAAATTAAACAAGACTAGATGCATTAGTCATAGATTTAGCCATTTATAATCATTATAATTCCATATAAGGAATAAAGACTACTTACAAACTATCAGGACACTGAATACACTGGCTAGGGTGCACATCAAGATGAAAGTTTTGACGTGGAGTGTCTGCTTATATTTACTTAGGTTTTTTTTTTGAAGTGTTGGAGAGAAAACACTGATTGCATATTCACATATTGGCCAAGAGGTTTATTTCCTGTATATATTTATGGTTTTATATTATTGAGGAAGCATAAAATAAGACTTACAGATTAATTTAAAAATAAATACAAGTTACCATGTATTTATATGATCTATAAATCAGTTTTTGATATAAGTTATATTATACATTAAAATATTACATTTTACATGCACATGTTCTACATAAAACATAAATTCTTCCAACATTTTAAGGAAATAGATTTCATACTCAGCAGACAGTTCTGTCAAATTTTCTCTGTCTCATTTGCTCATTTTCCCTATCTAGGAAGACCCACCACCGTAGATGAGACAATGAGCAAAGTAGAAATATGGCTTATTAGATCCTATTGGGATTTGAAATTTCCCCACCCAACATTACCAAATGTTGACTATATTGGAGGACTCCATTGCAAACCTGCTAAACCCTTGCCTAAGGTAAATACATTCTTTTTGTGTTTTTCATTTCATATCATTTCGGATGAAATGTTCTACATCTTTCATTACATTTTTCTCCCAATAATAGAGATATGTGGGAAGTGGAATTAAAAGTCCTGCTAAATGGGAGCTAAATAAACCCAGAAAAGAGGATGACAGACATGAAAAATATATCAGTGAGTTAAGTCATGTAGGCTATTAGAGTGATTAGCAATTGGGTAAAGTTCTTTATCAAGCAACCATAAGAAAATGAGTTTGAATTCCAGTGCCCATATACAGAGTTGAGTATTCTGGCACAGCATGTATGACTTTAGTACTGAGTTGCAGAATCAGGTTAAAACTGAGGATACTAACCTGTTAAAATAGTGAGATTCATGTTCAATGAGAGACAATCTCAGAAATAATATGTTAAAGTTAATAGAGTAGAACTTCTGATTTTATCATGGCCTTCATTAGCTAAAACAAATGCAGGGAATTTGGAGAAATTAAGAAAATATGCTCATTAATAACAATATCAAAAATTATTACATACTATGTGATTGTTTATTACAGTTATGATTATTTTATAAAGAGTCAAAACATTTTATTTATCATAGAAGGAAATGTGCATTAACTGTCACATGTGTACATACCACAGCATAGATATCATTTAATTAAACTCTAGCTAAGAGTATTAAATCAGCCATTATAGGAGAAAACTGAACAGTAATGCGACATTTGTGAATTCTGTTGGATGAAAAATGTAATTCAGTTACAAATTTACCAATAGTTCACACAATATATTTGCATTCGTTAGCTTTCAATTCACCAGAGGAAAACATTGAGAACATTTGTTGAACAAGTATGAGTATACTACATACTGCTGCCTGTGTTTCTCCATGCCAGTTCTGTCTTTTGTATGTTTTAAAATGTTTTGTATGATTCTATACATTCCTAAGAATACTTCAATTTTTATTTTCCTAGAGTTCTTTTGTAAAGCTTTCATAAGTGATTGTTCTACAATTGCTATTGTGTGACCGAGAAAGTGATTTATTCACAGGATATGGAAGAATTTGTCCAGAGCTCTGGAGAGCACGGTGTGGTGGTGTTTTCTCTGGGGTCAATGGTCAGCAACATGACAGAAGAAAAGGCCAACGCAATTGCATGGGCCCTTGCCCAGATTCCACAAAAGGTGAGATAAAGTGCCCATGGGAGGTGACTGTAAACTGAGACTGTAAAAGTACTCAGAAAGTCTGATTCTAACAGTGATTGTGTGAAACCTAAAGGTTTAGCTAATGTCTAATTTACCAAGCCAAATTACAAACAGAAACACACAAGAGATGTCACAATACAGAGGATATTTTTGACTACAAGTGCCTTGAATATCAATCTTGTGATTTCTGTAGGTACATTCTGAAATGGTGGCATTCTGATGACAAGGGTCATGACTGTGAAGGGCATAGGTTGATATAGAAAATTCTTCTTGATTTCTCATGAAATGATAATAGTTGCAGCCATTGTTAGTTCTTGTGAACCAAAACCAACATGTACAGAACTTGTGCAACTGAAAACACAACAAATCTAAGACAACCCTTCACTAGTGGATGACCACTCATGGGAAAATATTTGGAGAGGACAAATGGCTCCTTAAAATTTGTTGTTTGATTTTAATTTTGATGATAAAAGCATACATAGTTAATACTGCACAGGTCAAATTAATACATTGGCCTTTCACAATGCACTGGCAATTTATTGGAGTATTTAACACAAACCCTTGTGGAGCTGCTTCCCAGAGACTGTGACTTGACACACTTTCATACTGCAACTCAGGTTAGTGGCTTCAATAGCCGGAAATCCCCATTCCTCAGACTCCTGAGGTAGGAAGATAGATGATTTTTAAGAACTTAAGTAGTAGGGTGGGTAAGGAAGAGGGTGATTTAGTGAAGATTGGGGTAAGGAGGGATGAATAAGAAAAAAACATTATATGAAACTCTTAGGGAAATGAAAAAAGAGATATCAATGTAAATGTGTGGTCCTAGTCATTATATGGAGTTCAGGTGTGCAGATGATGCCAACATGCTCTGAACCCTTGGTCCACAGCAACTGCTCTTCAAAGGGTTGCATGTCTATGTTATTGTAAAAATATAAAAATAAAACGGTAATTGTCTTTTACCCTGCTTGAACCGCACCACGGTGCCCCACGATATCTTCTAGATATTTTGGTGGAAACACATCCCAGCCACACTTTCCTACACTCAAACCCCCACATAAAAGAACACACAACACAATAATCTTAGATCCAATTGGTAAGATATAATTGCCCACTTAAACATACAAAGCCCAGTACCATCCATCCCTTGAGAACATTAATAACAACCTGTAAATACACAGAGCAGAATCATAACATCACCTGCCATGGCTTCTCCCCTCTCTCCATCTCCTCTTCTCCTCCTCTCTCCCTTAGTCTCCTCCTCTTCCTTCAAACTTCTCTCCCGCCCATCCTTCCTTCTCCTCCAATGACAGGCCTCCTTCTATCCTGTACCTGCCTCACCTGTGTCATCATCCTATATTTCACCCTTTTGTCTAATTAAAAAAAACTTTTCTCTCAAATATAAGCTGAGCACAACTACTATCATTTTGTAATTAAGAGCATAAAATATATCTAACACCCAGTCCAACACTATATCAGTTAAACAGAACATTTAGTTATCCATTCCAGCTTGAGAAAAGCTTAAAATCTGTATTATATCTTGGCTAGCTTGTATACTACCTGATAACTATCCAATAAAATATGTATATTTAGCGTTAAACAGCCTGATAGGCTATGAGACTATGTCTTCAACCCTGTCAGAAATCTGGGAATGACCAAATATCTATACACATAGGAAGCCTAACACGGCTTCCAGAACTGAGAGGTTGTAGAGACAAATCTCCACTAGCACAGTCCCCTGTTAGCAACATGTGAGCACAAGCCTTCTGGCCCAAAATCAACTGACAGACTCTAGAAATGCAGATTTTAAAGGGCTGATCACCCTGTCTTGGCAGAGTTTATCAGTCAACTATTTGCATAATTTGTCCATTTCTGGACAGTATTAGTCTGCAGATGAAACAGGCAGTTTTGTGTAGTGGCTGCCTAGCCACAAAGTATTGCATCACCTGGAGGTAGAGATGTTCACATTCTTCATTAAATCCACCAAAGGGGAACTGTTAGGAGCAGATATGTCTCAGCAAAAGATAAATAACTTTAAATCTCAATTTTGTGGATTTCTGACATTTTTTAAAACCATCTACTTATATAAGACAATATGTACTCTTGTCTTTATATCTAAATAATATCTTGAAAGTTCTCTCACAAAGTCAGTAATATGTTTGCTATTTGGCCCTTACCTCACATGTGTAATCAACTCAGATGTTTGTAATGACATCAATAGAAGGACTGGCCCTAAACCTTGTACTTTTAAACTCTTTTGACAAATAAATTCTATACCAAAGCAAAGATATGATTTCGGCTTAGTTACCAAATGAGATTATGACTGTACAATTCAATCTAGCTAATTCCTCCCTGTTAAATTACAACCAATTTTAAGTACCTCATAAAAACAATTTTAGAAAAAACACTTTCAGCCTCCCAAAGTCCAGGGAATTGTGGCGACGACTCCTCTATAACGTCTTCAAGCTGTACATGGGTGTTGAGATATCCTTAGGGGTAGGGGGTAGGAAGAATGAAGCAAATGCTGTAGCTGATGTGTCCTGACTGGACTCAGCTGAAATCCTTGTGACCAGGATTCCAAATAGGCACACTCTGTAAAATACAGCTCTGAAGACAAAGGTTTAGAATCGAGATATCTTTTTGTTTGATTCTCCTGAATAAAATTTTCAGGCGGTCTACCTCTATCAAATCTGATCAGTATGACTCTGTGAGGTTTCCAGAGCCTAATCACAGGTTTTAAAAATATAAAGACAAAATCTTTCTCCCAAAATACTGTGTTCCTTAGACTGAAACCAGAAAAGCTTGTATCTTGCACTCTCTCCCAGAGTAATAATATAATTATAAAACTCAAAGTCACACCCATTATGAAAATTAAACAATTTTTTAAAAAGGAAGTAAGCTAAACAATGAGTCTGATAGGCTTTTGTCCTCTATGAGATCAGGAATTTAACCCAAAATATATCCATCTGTTAAGCTCTCTACCCGGAGTCACAGATTTTTCTTTAACCTTAATAACTTCTAAAATATATGCTTGCATTCACTCTCCTTGGTGTTACAGACATTTCATCACAACTCTCTACTTGGAGTTAGTGACTAATTTTTCCCTATCTAAATTCTGAACCATGGATGAAAATCCCCACCTGATTCAGGTAATCTCTTTACTCTTTTCTTTCTAAAAACAGACTCAATCCCCTTTTAATAATACCTGTAATTAAGAAATAGCTTGTCTAACTAGGATTTCAACCCAAAATTCCCGTGGAGTCCACGTTAAAAAGAATATGAGTATCCTGAAAGAATTTCTAAACAACTTTCTTTAAAAAGCAGCTTTTAATCTCTGACTCTCTGATCTGCCATTACTTATCACACAGGAGGGGACCAACAGCCTGCCAGTCCAGGTGGCTTCGCCTTTCTTTGTTTGAATTCCTGCTCTTAAGATATCACATGACTTAACATGGCACCAGCCTCCTCTTACTTAGAAAATAAAAACTTTCTCTCAACTCTCAGGATTACTAGTGCATTCTTGCCCATCACATTAGTGTGCCATCTGTTGTTGTAATAATATAAAAATAATAAAGAGTATAGTTGTCTTTTACCCCGCTAGGCCCACGCCACAGTGTCCCAAGATATTTGCTAGATATTTTGGCGGAAACACATCCCAGCCACACTTTCCTACACTCAAACCCCCACATAAAAGAACACACAACACAATAATCTTAGATCCAGTTGGTAAGATATAATTGCCCACTTAAACATACAAAGCCCAGTACCATCCATCCCTTGAGAACATTAATAACAACCTGTAAATACACAGAGCAGAATCATAACATCACCTGCCATGGCTTCTCCCCTCTCTCCGTCTCCTCTTCTCCTCCTCTCTCCCTTAGTCTCCTCCTCTTCCTTCAAACTTCTCTCCCACCCATCCTTCCTTCTCCTCCAATGACAGGCCTCCTTCTATCCTGTACCTGCCTCACCTGTGACATCATCCTATATGTCTACTCGGTTGAATTTGGTACAGAAGGTTTAATACCTGTGTTTGAGTCCTACACTGTCACCATTTCATAGAAAGGTGGAAGCCAGAGGCATTAGCCAACTTTATTCAGAGAATAACACTCTGAGGGTCACAAAAGGTCATATGAGTCCATAGCACATGATTTCCAGCTTCGTTCAATCATAAAATGAGATGTATATGATAAAACCAAGGTTTTGTCAAAAGAAACATGAAGGACAGCTTAAACACTGCCTGGCATACAGTAGGAAGTTGAAGTGGTTAACCTGAAGCAGACCCACTCTTCTCTGCTAGAGCTGAGAAGAGGGCCAAATCACAATCCAAGAGTAACTTCTGGGTTTGAAGAAACTATGGTCAATGACCCTTGTCTAGTTTTCTTAGAATGTTTTCACAAGCACTGAAAAATTTCCTCTATGTTCAGAGTCTTTTCTCACATCTCTTCATTTCTGACATTTTTAAGCACAGAATATCCAGAGAGATTTTAATATGCATTCAAATTTAGTTATATTTGGATGCATGAATATCCCCAGATTCATGGGAATAAACAGATGGACTCACCAGAAATCCTCAGGTGAGGAGAGAAAATGACAACAGTTAACTTCTTGTTTGATACATATAGTTCTTAATAGGCCAATGTAGATAGACTTTACTTCTGGTGGCAGAGTCAATGAATCTTTTTACCTTTTAGCTGGAGGATTTCTATCTTCATCATGACTGCCACTATCTTCTCACCTGCACTTTTGTCCTTCATGACTCAGGCCTAGAGGAGCCTGAGAGAAATCCAAATTGTTTCATTGGAACATCTGCAATGGCAGATACATATCCTTTGCCAAACCTTGAGACAGTTGGCCTCCCAAGGTGAAAGTAGTTGTAATCACCTAGGCCTGTCTAAAGGAAATCCAGAATACTATGTAGAGAAATAATTTGTGTTCCTGAATATTTATCACCTTCAGGTAAATTTAAAAATGAGCATATATTAGGAAAGTTCAAGGAGATCTCTTGCTGTCCTCCATGATGATATATTTTTAATAATTGTTATTTTATGGAAGTAGAAGCAATTAAGAAAGCACAAAGTGAGACAACCCTGGATATAGAAAACCAAAGGAAGAGACAAGGAGCCGTAGATACAATCATCACCATCAGAATACAAGAGAAAGAAGAGAGAATCTCAGGAGCAGAAGATTCCATAGAATCATCGACACAACGGTCAAAGATAATGTAAAATGTAAAAAGCTGCTGGTCCAAAATATACAGGAAATCCAGTACTCAATGTAAAGATCAAACCAAAGGACAATAGGTATAGAAGAGAGGGAAGACTGCCAGCTAAAAGGACCAGTAAATATCTTCAGCAAAATCATAGAAGAAAACTTCCCAAACTTAAAGAAAGAGATGTCTATAATCATACAAGAAGCCTACAGAACTCCAAATAGATTGGACCAGAAAAGAAACTCCTCCCATCACATAATAGTCAAAACACCAAATGCACAAAACAAAGAAAGAATATTAAAAGCAGTAAGGGAAAAAGGTCAAGTAACATATAAAGGCAGACCTATCAGAATCACACCAGACTTCTCACCAGAGACTATGAAAGCCAGAAGATCCTGGACAGATGTCATACAGACCCTAAGAGAACACAAATGCCAGCCCAGGTTACTTTGTATCCTGCAAAACTCTCAATTAACATAGATGGAGATACCAAGATAGTCCATGACAAAACCAAATTTACACAATATCTTTCTACAGGAACCAGATGTAGATCTCTACTGAGAGACACAGCCAGAATACAGCAAATACATAGGCGAATACCATCATTAAACTACAGACCTGAGAAAGGGACCCCCGTTGTAGGAATGTTAAAAGGGACTGAAAGAGCTTGAAGGTGCTCGAGACCCCATATGAACAACAATGCCAACCAACCAGATCTTCTAGGACCTAAGGCCAGATCTTCTAGCCACTACCCAAAGACTATATATGGACTGACCCTGGGCTCCAACCTCATAGGTAGCCATGAATAGCCTAGTAACAGCACTAGTGGAAGGGGAAGCCCTTGGTCCTGCCAAGACTGAAATCCAGTGAGCGAGATTGTTGACGGGGATGGTGGGAGGATGGGGAGGGGAACACCCTTAAAGAAAGGGAGGGGGAGAGTTTAAGGGGATGTTGGCCTGGAAACCGGGAAAGGGAATAACAATCTAAATGCAAATAAGAAATACCCATGTGGGTTGGGGATTTAGCTCAGTGGTAGAGCGCTTGCCTAGCAAGCACAAGGCCCTGGGTTCAGTCCCCAGCTCCGAAAAAAAGAAAAGAAAAAAAAAGTAAAAAAAATAGCCAGGTTACTAAAGATGACAAAAAAGAAAAAAAAATGTTATTTTAACATTCCATGTGTTCTCTCAATTATACCCTGGCCATGATGGTCATAAAGAATTCTTAAAATATGATGTATATTCCATCATTTACAGAAGTTTTAATTTTTTCTGCTACAGCCTAGTCCACTGTCAGTTTCTATTAATGTAGGCACTCCTTATCTTCAAAAGTTTAGATAAGAAAATGTACATTGCAAAAGAATTGTCTGAGTATAGTGGTAGAACCAAAAGAAATTTAGAATGTATATCAATGCACATATGCAGGTACACATCCAAGAGAGAAGAGCATAGTGAATTGCATCTATTTTCTCTAATTCCTTATTTTTATCTTTTTTGTCAACTCTTGCTTTATGAATATGATATCAAAATGGATAATAAATAGTATATTCTTGTAAAATTTGTATAACTTTTCTATGTGTGATATGGTATTGACAATAGTTCCTCCCATGATATACCAATTGACCAAGAAGAGAAAGGCAAGTAAAATATTATGGCCATTATAAAGTAGATGGATCCATTCCAAAGGCTTATTCATTTTGTTGTTTAATACATATAGGAGAAAATTTAGTGGAAAAAAATAAGTGTAAAGGCAGTGAGGATTCCACAATATAAATAAATGCCTTTTTACTTTGATTCAAATAGATGTAATAATTTTGACTCTGAAAATGAAATCATGGATTTTCTAATGCCATCAGCCAGAGTTAAATAGAATTATACAATTCTATTTAAAGAATACAATTAGGTATTCTCAAATATAGTATGTAGGTGATAAATACTCTCTAATAATTTTGAAAGTTGTTCAATGTTTTTAAATTGTTCTTTTCATGGTTACCAACAATCATTCTTGTTACTAGTTGACCTAGATATTACAATGTCTGACCTTTGTACCATGACAGGAGTAATAATTATTCCATATTTATGTAGCACATTCTGAACCTTGCCATGTACATATTGTAGGTCTTTTGGTTTGGAGGTGATTATCAGAAAATCATCGATATAATGAATAATATAACCATAAGAGAAGGCATGCCTCATAGGTCTATAACCATTACAGCGTAAAATTGAGGCATCAGAGTGCATTTTGCCATCCTCTGAGGTAATAAAGGACATTGATATTACAGCTGTGGTTCTTAAGGGTTGAGTGAAGAAACAGAAAAGGCTAAACATACCTTATTATTAAGATGAATAGGTATAGTGTAAAAGCAGTTTTTCAAATTCATAACAATTGAAGACCAATCTTTACTAATAGGTGTCAGTGTAGGTAATGGCTGTAAAGCTCAAATAGACCACATGGCAGCATTAAGATTTCACAAGTCAACTAAGCATTCTGTTTATCATATTTGGAAGTTACAAACCATGATAAACTACTGTGACTCCAAAAGTAATACAACTATTCCAGGCAGATTCGTTCCCCAATAACCTGTCTGTCAATTAATAGGGCATTGGAGATGGGAAATGGCAATACTTTAGTACAAGGACTATCCAGTGCAGCACTTGCTTGAGTAGTAGCTTGTAATAAAATAATAGATTGGGTATACTCTGAAGCTGGCAGAAATTTTATATTCTTTAGATTTAAATCCTCACATTGTCTAGTCTTAGGATTCCCTCATAAGGCTGGCATTGTTTTTCTTTTTTTTTGCCAAGCAATGTATTGCCATACTCACCATATTTCTTTCATCATTCCTTATCCTAATGTTTGTCCTTTTTGCATACAGAGTATAAGCCAGGTCTTCTTGATTCTGAGCACTGAACTGTTATAAGGGCAACTTACTTTGATTCTTAAAGTGGTCACTTTAACAATGTCAATTTTTGTAGAACAAACTTTCCTCAAACAGGTGATTTCCCTCTAGGTTTGTAAGTCCGTACAGAGCTTCATAACTTCAGAAAGTCGATAACATTCTCTCTTTGAAACTTAATTAAACTTTGCCAATCATCATTGTAATTATCTGAAGTAACTCTTTAAGAACTCTAGAATTTATTTTACCTTTACTTATTTTTCAATAGCATCTCTGAATCTCCCTCTGAAATTGGCATAAGGTGCAGAGGTATCTTACATATTTCTATATTTCAAGATACTAAGTCTGATTCCATATTAGTTTTCATGCAGGTAGCCATAGTAGCATATCTAATGTGAGGGGACTGAAGGAGGTATATCTTACAACTTGTAATTTGTTGATAAAAATCCTTGTCAGCCTTTATCTATGATATTTCTGGGATTATCCCTCAGTCCTAACTGCTGAATGTTTTAATGGGCTTTACCTTCAAGCCATACCTACCAGTGAGGAAATTGAAATGTGCTAAGAAGTATTTTAGCAATTAAATGAAAACCATAAGGCAGAGTTTTTGCCACATTGCCCCAACCAAAGTTAGTCACAGTGGTATCGAGCAATAGGTCCATAGGAAGCACAGGCCCATTTAAAATCTTTCACAATATCCATATCTAATTCCTGATAAACATTTTGATTTTATTGAAACTTTACTAGGAACCACTAACAAGGTTCGAGAGGAATGGATGGATGAATTTCTTTCCCTTGAATTGTCTGAGCTTGCCTAGGATGCAGTAATAGCTTTGTCCATAGGCTCTCCTAAATCCTCTTTAAACAGGGAAATATTTCAGGATTTGATCACCTGTGCAGTTCCCAGTAGTGCTATTTTCCTTTGTATTTTGTCTGCACTGGGAAATCTGCTCCTGATCTTTTTTTAATATTTTTTATTTAAGTTTATTTAAATTTCAAATGTTATCTCCTTTCCAGTTTCCAGTCAATAAACCACCTATCACATCCCCCCCTTCTATGAGGGTGTTCCCTGACCCAACACACACCTTCCCGCCTCCCTGTCCTGACATTGCACTACACTAGTGAGTCTAGCCTTGCTAGGATCAAGGGCTTCTCCTCCCATTGGTGCCCAACTAGACCATCCTCTGCCACATGAACTTTAAAAAAATTTTTTTTAAAACATTGTTGTCATGTTTATATTCATGGAAGAACTTGGGCATCACTTCTTGGTGATTACTAACCTAATCTTTGTAAAGAAAGTATTTTGATAACAGTCTAAATCAATGTCCCTAAGACCAATATCAAGTATAGATCTCTATGTATTCTGCCCTGATATGCTGATTCAACTCTTACTGTGAGTGTGCCCAATTTCCTGATATGAACCCAACTTTAAATCCCCATTCAGTACCACTTGTCATAGCTCAAGAGTAGAGTGAGACTAGGTACAATGGAGCTGATATGTGAATCAGAGTAACTTCTCATGAAATAGCCAACTTTATTCACAACCTCAAACAATGCATACTCTGAGGCTTAAGAAATGTCATATGAGTAAAGATCATAGGTCTTCAAGCTGTATACAATCACAAGGACCAGTCAGGATACTAATATATAGACTCAACTCCTATCTGGTGCACATAGGAAGATGGCACAGACACATAACAAGAGAAATCTTATTTCAAAGAAACATGGTAGCAAGACTCTTGTCCTGTTTTCTCAGAGTATTCTCAATGCTCTAAGAATTCTACTCACACAACTCCATTCCTGGACCATTCCAACACTACAATATGGAAGGGTTCTTCCAGATGAGTTAGATGACTCCATAGTCCTATGATCCAACACGTTGGCTATTAATTCGAAGTACTCATGGGCAAAGAGATTTCTGAATGGGAAACAAAAATCAATGACACACAATCAATGACAAAAAAATTGAAATTCAATAAGATTACATAAAATAAGTGAACAAATATAAAACTCCACAGTGTTTAAAATGTAGTTTTATTACAATATTAAGACTGGAATATTAGAGATGTCAAAATCATTTAGATGAAATAAATTATTAAAAATTTGCCAATACTCTTTGCAGATGAATTATGTCACCATGGCAACGTACTAATATTTTCCTGTATCATTAACTGTCTCATTTGTCTAAACATTTCTTCCTCAAAAGTGGAGATTATGGTTACCTGTGCGAGTGTAACACAAAAAATGCTAACACTATTGTGTGAGTCTTCTGAGTTCTCAGTACTTACTGCTTCTGACCCTCTCATCTATCCCATGGGAGGTATTCAGAGCAGTTTTCTCTATCCTTAAAAAAATGCTACATTTTAAAATTGTTTCTCTTTTAGAAATTATAATTATATCATTTCTGCCTTTCCATTCCTCCTTTCAAACACTCCCATAAACGTGCCCCCTTGGTCTTTTTCAAATACACCGAGCTCTGTTTTCCATTACTTGTTACATACACATATTTATGTCTCTACACTTATATTCCTAAATATATCCTGCTCTGTCTTTATAATGTTAAATATGACTGCACCAACAAAATTGTCTAACATTTAACAGGTTCTTTGGAAATTTGATGGCAAAACCCCAGCAACATTAGGACCCAATACCAGAGTCTACAAGTGGCTCCCCCAGAATGACATCCTGGGTAAGTCTCTGGAAATCAAATGCAACATCATGACTGAGTGACTGATTACTGTAGCTATTTCTTTTAACTTCAAACTCTTCGTATCACACATACTTCATGGATTATTTATTTAAGATAACAAGTTCTGACATGGATTTGGTCTTTTTATCCCTCATTTCTTTCTTCCTTTTCTTATTCCTATCTTTCTCTTTTTTTAAGTCAAGGGGATTTTATTCTAATTAATTATTGTTAACTAGAAACAAATATCAAAACTCTGATTTCTGCACAACAACTTTATAATGAAATATGTTGGCATACACATAAGTTTCTAAGAGGTTACAGTCCCATACCTTATTTTCTGTTAAAAGACTCAATCCTAACACCACTTCCTTTTTCTTTCTCCTTCTGACTTTACATTTTAATCATTTTGCATAAACATGTGTTTACCAGTGCCTAACTCTCAACATGCAGATTGTTAAGGTTAAATAACTCCCTCGGTTTACAACAGAATGATTCTTAATCCACTCAGAGCAACCAAGGTCAACTTTAAAACATTGTTAAATTGGTTATTTTATTTATTTACATTTAAAGTGTTATTCCCCTTCCCATGTTCCCTTCCACAAAACCACTATTCCCTGATTTTTTTTTCATACCTCTATGTGGGTGCTCCCACATCTCCTCAAATACTACTGGCTCAGCGGCCTAGTTTTCCCCTATCTTGAGTCATCAAGCCTCCACAGACTCAATGGGATTCCCTCCAACTGATGCCAGATAAGGGCATCCTTTCTCAAATATTCAGCTGGAGCCATGGAACACTCTGTTTGTATCTTTGGTTGGTGGTTTAGTCCCTGAGAATTTATGAAGGTCTGGTTGGTAGATATTGTTGTTCTTCCTATGGGGATGTAAACCCCTTCAGCTCCCTCACTCTTTGCCCTAACTTTTCCATAGGGGTCATCAAGCTCACTCTGATAGTTGACTGCAAGTATCCATATCCGTATTGGTCAGGCTCTGGAAAAGCCTTCTAGGGGATAGCTATATCAGGTTCTTGTCATATCAATGGTACCTGGGTTTGTTGTCTGCTGAGGGGATGGATCCCTTGGTGGAGCAGACTCTGGATGCCCTTTCTTTCAGTTTCTGCTCTACTCATTGTCCCTGCTTTTCCTTTTGACAGGAGGAATTCTGGTTTAAGATTTTTGACGTGGGTGGTTGGCCCCATCCCTCAAACAGAGGCCTTGGCTATCCATTGAATATGGTCTCTGCAGACTTTCTCTCCCCTTTGTTGGTTATTTCAGCTAATGTCCTCCCTGTTTGTTCCTAGAAACCTCTTGAGTCCCTGGAACCTGGTGCTTTCTAATGTCTTTCACTAGTTGCATCTACACACCTCAATTCAAATTCCTGGCCCTCTGTACATCTCCCTTATATCCTCCTATATCTGAAATGCCATAGAATCTTTCCCTTCCTCTCCTTTCCTGCTCCAAGATCCCTCCTACCCTCTACTTATTTTGATTATTTTCTACTCCATTTGAGTATGACTGAAACATCCACATTTGTCTTCTTGAACTTCACATGGTCTGTGAGATGTGTCATTAGAATTTTGAGCTTTCTATGTCTTATAACCACTAATCAGTGAGTACATACAATGTGTGTTCTTTTGTGCCTGGGTTACCTCACTCAGGATGAGATTTTCTAGTTCCTTCCACTTCCCTTCAAATTTCAAGAAGTCATTTTTTTAACAGCTGAGTAATATTCCATTGTGTAAATGTGCCACATTTTCTGTATGCACTCGTCTGTTCAGGGACATCTGGGTTGTTATCATCTTCTGGCTATTTTAAATAAAGCTGCTATGAACATAGTGGAGCACAGTTTTTTGTTATATGTTGAGACATATTTTGGGTATATGCCCAGGAGTGGTATAGCTGTATGCTCAGGTAGCACTATGTCATATTTTCTGAGGAACCACGAAATTGACTTCCAGAATGGTTGTACCAGTTGGCAGTCCCACCAGCATTGGAGGACTGTTCCTCTTTCTCCATATCCTTACCAGAAACTGCTGTCACCCGAGTTTTTGATCTTAATCACTGGGACTGGTGTGAGGTGGAATCTTAGGGTCATTTTGATTTGCATTTTCCTGACGACTGAGGATGTTGAACATTTCTTTAAGGGCTTCTCACCCACTCAATCTTCCTTAGTTAATAATTCTGCTTAGTTTTATACCCCATTTTTAAATGGGGTTATTTTGTTCTCTGGAGCCAAGCTTTTTAGTTCTTTGTATATTTTGCATGTTACCCCTCTATTGGATAGTTTTGGTAAAGATCTTTTGACAATCTGTGGGATTCCATTTTTTCACTCACTATTTTTATCTACTAGGGACTTCATATGTTCAACCAAAAAAGGGTTTTTCATACCTCAAGTCTCAAGCCACATTCAAATTTGCAAAAATACTTCTCCAGAAATTTAGTTTCTTCTTGCTCTGAGAAAGAAAAATATTTTAGAGATCTTATGATTTTATGAATCTTTATGTAAAAACATCTCCTTTCAGTTCCTCTTAGTATACATATCTCTTTCCAAGTCCAAAACTGCTAATCAATGTTAATCTGAATTTATCTTCTTGTAGGTCACCCAAAAACCAAAGCCTTTGTAACTCATGGTGGAGCCAATGGCCTCTATGAGGCAATCTATCATGGAATCCCTATGATTGGCATTCCTCTGTTTGGAGATCAACCTGATAATATTGCCCACATGGTGGCCAAAGGAGCAGCTGTTTCATTGAATATCAGGACAATGTCAAAGTCAGATTTGCTCAGTGCACTGGAGGAAGTCATAGACAATCCGTTGTGAGTATAACTTTCTATAATCATTCATTCATTCATTCAATCAATCAGTCAATCACTTGCTTATTCATATATATACGTTCATTGTTTTCTTACCAAAGACAAACAAACGAGAATTATACTGATATGAACCGACATATATTAGGGCACGATTCAGTACAAACATTATACTCTCCTTTACTCATTGTTTTTAAATTCCTTGTAAGGCCTTATGTTATTTTGCTATTTAAATCATGGTAGTCTTAAGTGTGCAACCCTTCTGCTTTACCTTCCACACTACTTGGCCAAGAAGTATTTTTGACACCCCTGGACAATACCCCAAAAGAAATCTTTCATTTCTTGTGTGGGTTTTTTTTTATTAAGAATTCCATGGTTATTGGAAGGAGAACCATCCGGTTAGATGAGCAAAGTTCATTAAAATTATATATGTACATAGACCTGGAATAGAATGTAAGGTATAAGTAGCTAATAGTTTAATTCTTTTTTTTTGTCATACATTCCTGTTGTTATTGTCTCTATTTCTCTCCTCTTCTCCTCTTCCCAATTCCCTAATTAGATCCCTCAAAATCTGCTATCTCCCTTAACCCTATTCACACAGTCTTCTCTATTTACACCCCTTCCCAGTCTCTGAGGACTTTCTACTCTTCATATTCTTCTAAGAGATAAGTTGAATCTTAAATTGTAAATGACTGTAATATGAATACTAATGAATGAGGATGTTTTAATGAGAAGAAAGACACAGTTTTGCTCCTGTGCTTTGAAATTAAAACCATTGTAATTCTTACCTGTTTTTCTACATCAAACTGATATTTAGGAGTGGTAACTCAGGCCTCTATGTCACCCTCTACTTGTGTACCCATCAATAATTATTTCAACAGTAGAGTCAAATGCACTTGCATCATGCTTCTTTGTGAAATTCCATCAACTTTTCTAGAGTCAGAATGTTAACAAAAATTGAAGGTCAGCAATAATATCAAAAATTAGGCTCAATGGGTAAGAGCAGGGTTTTTTGTAGTATTCATTCCATCCATTGATGACCATTTTATCACTTATAGCTATAAAAAAAATGTTATGTTGTTGTCAACCATTCACCATGACCAGCCTATGAAGCCCCTGGACAGAGCTGTCTTCTGGATTGAGTTTATCATGCGCCACAAAGGGGCCAAGCACCTGAGACCACTTGGACATAACCTTCCCTGGTACCAGTACCACTCTCTGGATGTGATTGGATTCCTGCTCACCTGTTTTGCAGTCATTGCAGCTCTTACTGTAAAATGTCTCTTGTTCATGTACCGATTCTTTGTAAAGAAGGAAAAGAAAATGAAGAATGAGTAGAGCTCATTGACAATGCACTACAGGAATGAAATTTCAGCGTCATTCTAATTTATGAACCACCTTCTAAAAATTACTAATTTTTTTATCAAGGTAGATAACCTTTGTAAGAAGACATATAACTCCGTGAATACTGATATGTACTCAAAAATCCATCATTTCTAAATTTTAAAACCACCTAATGTAAAAGTTACATTGTAGAAAAATGTGCAGAATAAAATTATTCTTGATAGAGTCCAAATAATCAAAGTATTAACCTTAAAATATTTGAATAGTGTCCATTAGCTTCTTTGTCTAATACTGAATCTGTAGCTTTCATACAATAAAATGTAGATAACTTGTACACGATAAATACTGGCATGTAATTTTTTTTCTGTAATAGACCTAATTACTTGTTGTCTGGGATAAAGTGTGGTTAGTTTGGATATCACTTTTAAAGGAATCTGTTGGCTCTTCTGTTCCTCTTACATAATATGCTAACATAGAGCATCTCAAGGGAAAAGCAGAACAGTTTATTTGGAGTTGTGACCACAGTTCCTTAGAATGTAGAGTAGCGGGGAAGGCAGGGCAGGAGTCATCCAGAGGAGGAAGCTCACTTGTCACATCTCAACCATATATGGAAAGCAGAGAGTGAGCAAGAAGTAGGGCTAAGCTATGAACTTTCAAAGCTTAGTCCAGTGACGTACTTCATCCAAAAAGCTTTAACCACTTTAATTAAGATTCCATAACCTCAATCTGCACTACAAATTTTGGAAAATGTGCTCAAGTTTATAAACCTATCTGAAACATTTTACATTCAAACCAATAACAGGAAATCATTCTGTTTCTTAACGTTTTTAGCACACCTTATGCTGTTAACATTCTAGTCCTCCAAGTTCTAACACACCACCATAGAACACCTGTACTTCTTCAGTATACTTTAACTATGATCATGAGGAATAATGTTCATTGGAAATGAAACTTATGAACAGGGAACAAATTGAAGCCCTAAATAAAGTAAACTTAGTTTTGAGATTGGATATTTGTGACACTGGTTGTCATTCATATATAACATATACAAAGAACACAAGAATTTAGACTCTGGAGAACCAAATAGCCATATTAAAAAATGGGAAACAAAACAAAACAATGAATTCTTACACAGAATGGCTGGGAACCATCTAAAGAAATGTTCAGCATCCATCTTAGTCATTAGGGAAATGCAATTCAAAATGATCCTGAGATTTCACACCAGTCAGAATGACTAAGATCAACAACTCATGTGAAAATAGATGTTGCTGAGGATGTTGAGAAAGAGGAACACTCCTCAACTATTGGTGGGATTGCAAGCTAGTACGAACTCTGTGGAAATCAGTCTGGGTATTCCTCAGATGGGTCTCATTAGACATAGTAGTACCTGAGGACCCAGTCGCACCTCTTTTGGGCATACACCCAAAAAGTGCCCCAACATATAACCAGAGCACAAACTCCACTATGTTTGTAGTCCCATTATTTATAATAGCGTGAAGCTGGAAAGAACTCAGAAGCCCTTCAAGAGAGGAATGGATAGATAAAATGTGGTATATCTGCGCAATGGAGTACTACTTAGCTATTAAATACAATGACTCCATGAAATTCACAGACAAATTGATTGACCTAGAAAATATCATCCTGAGTGAGGTAACCCAAATACTGAAGAACACATGGTAGCCACTCACTGATAAGGGAATATTAGCCCAAAAGCTCGAATTTCCCAACATACAATCTACACACCACATGAATCTCAAGAAGAAGGGTGACCAAAATGTAGATAACTCACTCATTCTTAAAAGGGAGAACAAAAATGTCCATAGGAGGGGATATGGAGGCAAAGTTTAGAGTAGAGACTGAAGGAATGGACATTCAGAGCCTGAGTCACATGTGACCCATCGATACACCGCCACCAAAACTAGATAAGATTGATGGAGCTAAGAAGTACACGCTGACGGGAGCCAGATATAGCTGTCTGCTGAGAGGCACAGCCAGAGAATGTCAAATACACATTTGAATGTTAGCAGCAAACCATCGGCCTGTGAAAGGGATCCCTGTTGGAGGAATTAGGGTAATAATTGAAAGAGATGAAAGGGCTTATAACAGGAATGAACTCAGTTCCCCAGTAAAATGACACAGCCTAGCAGAATGGAGATTACATTAAAGAAAAACACTTCAAAAATAAACACAGACATATCATCAGAGTAATGAGCTCAAAAGAATAGTTTTAAAAACTAACAGGCCCGATACGGCCTCTAGGAAATGGTAGATAGGGGCACTGGAGCTGCGGGTCCCCTGCGCCCGAGATACCGCTGGAACCTGAAGGAACCAGATCAACAGTTCTCTGGACCCAAATCCCGTGGGAGGGAGAGCTAAACCATCAGAGAGGCATACATGCCTGGGAAGCCAGAAGAGACTGTACTCTGCCCACATTTCTGACTCCAGAGGAAAACACCAAATGCCATCTGGGACCCTGGTGCACGGGGGATCCCGGAAAGTTGGCACAGGAACTCCTGGTTGCTGCCCTCGCATAGAGCTAGCTCTTAAGCAACACCCCATGAGCAAATTTGAGCCTCGGGACCACAGGTAAGACCAACTTTTGTGTTCCAAGTGACCTGCCTGGTGAACTCAGGACCCAGGCCCACAGGAACAGCTGAGGACATGTAGACAGGAAAAACAACACGCCCGAAAGCAGAACACTCTGTTCCCATAACTGGCTGAAAGAAAACAGGAAAATAGGTCTACAGCACCCCTGACACACAGGCTTATAGGACAGTGTAGCCACTGTCAGAAATAGAAGAACAAAGTAACACCAGAGATAATCTGATGGTGAGAGGCAAGCTCAGGAACCCAAGCAACAGAAACCAAGACTACATGGCATCATCGGAGCCCAATTCTCCCACCAAAGCAAACACGGAATATCCAAACACACCAGAAAAGCAAGATCTAGATTTAAAATCATATTTGATCATGATTCCGGAGGACTTCAAGAAAGACATGAAGAACTACCTTAGAGAAACGCAGGAAAACATAAATAAACAATTAGAGGCCTACAGAGTGGAATTACAAAAATCCCTGAAACAATTCCAGGAAAACACAATCAAACAGTTGAAGGAATTAAAAATGGAAATAGAAGAAATCAAGAAAGAACACAGGGGAACAACCCTGGATATGGAAAACCAAAGGAAGAGACAAGGAGCCATAGATACAAGCATCATCAACAATTCAAGAGATAGAAGAGAGAATCTCAGGAGCAGAAGATTCCATAGAACTCATCGACACAACTGTCAAAGATAATGTAAAACAGAAAAAGCTATTGGTCCAAAACATACAGGAAATCCAGGACTCAATGAGAAGATCAAACCTAACAATAGGTATAGAAGAGAGTGAAGACTCCCAGCTCAAAGGACCAGTAAATATCTTCAACAAAATCATAGAAGAAAACTTCCATAACCTAAAAAAAGAGATACCCATAGACATACAAGAAGCCTACAGAACTCCAAATAGATTGGACAAGAAAAGAAACTCCTCACATCACATAATAGTCAAAACACCAAATGCACAAAATAAAGAAAGAATATTAAAAGCAGTAAGGGAAAAAGGTCAAGTAACATATAAAGGCAGACCTATCAGAATCACACCAGACTTCTCGCCAAAGTCTATGAAAGACAGAAGATCCTGGACAGATGTCATACAGACCACAAGAGAACACAAATGTCAGCCCAGGTTACTGTATCCTGCAAAACTCTCAATTAACATAGATGGAGAAACCAAGATAGTCCATGACAAAACCAAATTTACACATTATCTTTCTACAAATTCAGCGCAACAAAGGATAATAAATGGTAAAGCCCAACATAAGGAGGCAAGCTACACCCTTTAAAAAGCAAGAAACTAATAGTCTTGGCAACAAAACAAAGAGAAGAAAAGCACACAAATATAACCTCATATCCAAATATTAAAATAACAGGAAACAATACTCACTATTCCTTAATATATCTCAACATCAATGGTCTCAACTCCCCAATAAAAAGACATAGATTAACAAACTGGATACGCAATGAGGACCCTGCATTCTGCTGCCTACAGGAAACACACCTCAGAGACAATGACAGACACTACCTCAGTGTGAAAGGCTGGAAAACAACCTTTAAGCAAATGGTCGGAAGAAGCAAGCTGGAGTAGCCATTCCAATATCGAATAAAATCAATTTTCAATTAAAAGTCATCAAAAAAGATAAGAAAGGACAGTTCATATTCATCAAAGGAAAAATCCACCAAGATGAACTCTCAATCCTAAATATGTATGCCCCAAATACAAGGGCACCTACATACCACTCTGCCCCTCAAACAGGACATCCTAAAACCAGGGCTTTCATCACACATGGTGGAACGAACGGGATCTACGAAGCCATTTACCACGGGGTCCCTATGGTGGGCATTCCCATGTTTGGTGATCAGCCTTACAACGTCACTCACATGGAGGCCAAGGGAGCAGCCGTGAAAGTCACCATCAGCACGATGACCAGCTCAGATTTGCTCAGTGCCTTGAGAGCGGTCATTAATGAGCCTTCGTAAGTATTACAGCGGGAAAAGCTCTGTCGATCACTGATTCGCCTTGCCATCATTCTAGAAATTTTCCAGTGTTTTATATTTTATATTTGTCTTATTTTCAAATAGGATAACATACAACAAATCAAAAAACAAAAAAAAAAGGGAGAAGAACTTTTTTTTTCTTATTTCCTATCTACTGGAGTCAGTTCGTGAAACTGGGAAAAATATTGGCTTTGAAGATTATACCAATCTACGTTTATAAAATATAGTATGATTATACAAATTCACTTGTAGTTTCAATTTAAATATAAATATATAAGCACTTAGATACACTGCTTAAGTACAAAAATGGAACTTATAATATGTTCAATATTATTTTTAAAAATAATATATATTGTGTTACATTTAACAATTGCTTATTGTAACAGTTATTTCTGAGTAAGTGTGTTATAATATTTTGGCTATAAGAAAGGTATATTTCAGAAGATCACATTAGGGTTAGGACTATCGATATTTCTTAGGATAAGCTACTTTTTTGCATAAATGTTAATATATATTTTACATTAGACTATTACCAAGTTTTTAGTTGATGGTAATTTGATTCAACTTTATTAACTATCTGAGTGGCTAGATTTTATGATTATAATAAACATTAATGCATACAATAGTCATTTAGTCCATCATTTTAAATCTATTGATGTATAAAAAATATGATGTAAATAATTTTAGAAAGTTCCTGTGTGTGTGTGTGTGTGTGTGTGTGTGTGTGTTTGAATATGTATGGACTAAAATAGTACTTAACTTAAAATAACCTGATGTTAACACTAAGCCAAATAGTATGTCTAAGACGACTTGAGAACATAGGGCATAGTGTTTTTGTTCCATTATCTGATTCTATAAAACTACAATTTTCAATAGGGAATTGGGAAGGGAGGCACAGTGTAAGCTCTTGCTGTGCATGTATGTAGACCTGAGTTCAGATCCTCAGTCTTCTAGCTTTTGCCTGTAATCCCTGGGCTTCTACAGCAGAATGAGATGTAGAGACAGAAGAATGGGTAAAAGCAGACCAGCTAGGCTGCTGTGCACAGCAGTAAACAACAGATCCGTCTTAAATAAGAGAGAATTTAAGGACTAAAACCTAGTGAGTGGCTTCTGACCTCTCCATGTGTATATACTACCCACACTTCACGTACACTATACATGTAAAGACAAGGAAAAGAGGCAAAAGAGGGTACATTAAAACTGTAAATGTGTTAATTGTGTTAATTGTTCAGGATATTTTCACAGTTTTATGACTAACCATTTAGTAACTAAAATGTGAAATAAATTGTGCATGGTCTTACCTAGCTTATAAGACTAGGAACTTTAGTTTAGAATCACAACCTTTTCTACCAAATACATGTAAATTTGAAATTTAATCACTGAGTGTAAGCAAAAATATCTTGTTGGAAAAACAACTTCGGAATATTAGTATTTTATCACCAATACCGTTTGCCTGAAATTCAGCTGGATGACCCTATAAAACTATATTTTGACTCTGTAGTTTAGTGAAATAAAAAAAAAACCCACAAGGCTTTTTTCAGGTTTTTTTTTTCTAGTTTTGTTTTTACACTGGGCCAAGACAAGGCATACCCATAGCATGGTGCTACAATGAGGGTCAGATCTATAGGTAAAAGACCTAGAATTCAGTATGGTCTATGGCCAATAGCATAGAAGGCAGCAGGCTACATGTATATGTGACTTCTACCCTAAGGAGCAGTAGTGGTCTAAGGAGGGAAGAATCTGAAATAACCATTCTGAGGCACTAAGGTGAGATCTGCCACCACAGATACCAAAATGGTCGCCAGGTTGTTAGCAACCCCCACTCTCAGCTTTCTGGATGGAATTCAGGTATTTGATTTTATCTCCTCTCTGGAGGAGACTCCCCTGTGTAACTAACATTCCTAGTTCTTTTAGTGCTTTGTGTGAGTACAAGAACCTCCGAGCCCTCAACACATTAAAGGAATGAAAGATCTCTGAACTCTAAATTGACTGACTTATGCTGACTACACGTTCTCTGGGTCAGTAACATGAATTACCTACATGCTAGTGGTCATATATTCATGCATCTTTCCCTATTTTTATCTTAAACAATCTTGAGCACTATAGTTGCTTGGTATCAAAATTATTTCAAAAAGATGAGAGTATTGATTTAATACTGGATATTACATTTTTTTATGTCTGCATTAGACCACATTGTCTTGGGAACAGATTGCTTCCACGATATTTCCTTTAAATTCCTGAAGATCCCTGAAACCAACAAAGTCTAAGAAAGTACTAACCAATTCCTGAACTTATATATGACCTGCGGTTTGTATAAAGTATCAGATGTTCCATAAAGAAGCAACAAAATATTTTTGTGTGTTCATCTTTTAGCTATAAGGAGAATGCCATGCAGTTATCAAGACTCCACCATGATCAGGCAGTGAAGCCCCTGGACAGAGCCGTCTTCTGGATTGAGTTTGTCACGTGTCACAAAGGAGCCAAGCACCTTCGTGTGGCTGCACAAGACCTCAGCTGGTTTCAGTACCACTCTCTGGATGTGATCGGGTTCCTACTGGTCTGTGTTGTAACTCTGACATTCGTCATCACTAAATGTTGTTTATGTGTAGAAAATTTTGTTTGAGAGAAAGGAAGAAAAAGGGTAATAGAAAGAAAAAGAACTAGGTCTTTTTTAGATTTGGGAAAGTCCGGAGTGACATTATATTAATTCTAACCACAGGAAGCCTGCAACCATCTGCTTTAGTCCTATTTTCAAATAAGCTGCTCTGTTTCAGACAGGAAACAAATATAGACATGTAACATAATGATTAACTTCTAGTGTATTCCATTCTTCTATCTTGCAGGCATTCTCCTCTCTCTTTCCTCAGATAGGGAAACCATGACGTCTAAATATAGTCTATAGAAATGAAGTGATGAATAACAATATGTTAGACCTCTGGGAAGACACATAATATGAGTATTATTGATGTATGTTAGGATCTCCTAGAGTCAATGTCACAAGCCTATCATATTGTTTAAGAACAACCACAGGAACTTAGTGTATTGTGAGATGAAACTTATCTAATAAAAATGAACTTTTCTGTTTCTCTAATGTTACAGATATTACAGCATGAATTCTTTTTGATTTTCAAAAAATATTTTTACTGAATAGAATTTTTAATTTATTTTTGTTATTGGATATTTTTATTTACATTTCAAATGTTATTCCCTTTCCAGGTTTCCTGTCCATGAGCCCCCTATTCCATCCCACTCCACATTCTATAAGGTTGGTCCCCTTCCCCAACCACTCCACTTTCCACATCCCTGTCCTGACATTCCCCTACACTGGGGCGTCTAGCCTTGGCAGGACCAAGGGCTTCTCCTCCCATTGGTGCTCAATGAGGCCAACCTCTGCTACATATACAGCTGGAGCCATGGGTCTGTCTATGTGTACTCTTTGGGTGGTGGTTTAGTCCCTAGGAGCTCTGGTGGGTTGGTATTGTTGTTCTTATGGGGTTGCAAACCCCATTTAGTTCCTTCAATCCTTTCTCTAACTCCTCCAGTGGGGGTTTGTTCTCAGTTCAATGGTTCGCTGCTAACATTCACCTCTACATTTGTCATGCATCATATTTTGGTCATTTGCCTCTTCCTTAATTCTCGCTAGATCCTAACAATCCCACTGCCCACTTAAATTCATTTTTCTTCTCTCTCAAAAATTAAAAAAAAAAGGAAAAACAACAAAAATACTGTCAGGGGTCTGTCTAACTCCTAGACCCTCATTCTGATCCTAGGCTACTCAAAAACTAAAAATCTTGTAACTCATGGTGGAGCCATCCACCATGGCATCCCTATGGATGGCATTCTTTGCTTGGGGACCAATGTGATAATGTTGCTTACATTGTGGCTGAAGGAGTAGCTGTAGGATTCGATAGCAGAGTACTGTGAATTATAGATTTTCTCAGTGCATTAAAGTTTTGATTAACAAACCTTTGTAAGTATAATCATTTTAATGTTTGCATACCTACTTATTCTTTTGTCCAATGTTTGAACCCAGATTTTTGTTTTTTCCTTTATTTGTTTATTTATTTATTTATTTATTTATTTAGGCATTATAGGCAAGTACTCTATCACTGAGCTCTGTTCTTAGGTCATTTTATTTATTCATATATTCCCTTATCTATTTGCTATATAATTGTTATTGGTTAGTTCTTACCTGAATGAAAAGAGAATAAAAATAAGGGTTGAGGCCAAAATACGGGCAGAGTTAAATCATACTATGAGGGACTGTAACAAAAAAATCTTTGGCTTTATTATTATTGTTTTGCTTTTGTTTCTTACAAAGTGTCTGGCTATGTGAAAAGACTAGATTAGTATTGACACTTCAAGAATTTTTTTTTTGCTTCTTACAAAAGGTCTCATCATTTGATTTTGTTGGTAAGTATTAAGTCATAATCCCATACACTTATTGTAAAAAATATAGGCCATTCACATTTATAGTTAATAATAATTAATCTATACTGAGAGGTTAGTACAACCTCAATTCCAGTTCCTTCTTATCCTTGCTTGCCTAAGAACACAGTGGAAACTTGAAAGGGAGTTGCCTCCTGTCTCTGAATTGTGACCTTTACACTAGTATATTAATGATTTCTTATCCACTACCTAAAGCTTTATATCCACAAATGATCAATAGTTCATTCTTATTTTGTTTGTTTAGCTTTGAAGACTTATAGCTCTAGTCTGTATCTTAGAAATGGTTTTCTGTATATTTTTGTGTTTATATCCTGGGTGCTCTAGTTGAAGCCTATATGCTAAGACCTCTATAATTAGGGTTGGATAGAATACTTTCTTTACACTTTTTATGTAATCCTCTTTATTAATTATACAAAACCCCTTGCATTACCTAATTCATGTTACATGATATGTATTTTATTTTCCTTTAAAAATAGAGAATACAATATCATTGTCAGCCGTTCACGTTATCCAGTCTATAAAGCATCTAGACATAGCCATCTTCTAAACTGAGTTTATCACGCACTACGCATGGGCCAAGCACCTGTGGCCATTTATATATATAACATTATCTGGTACCGGTCCTATTCCCTTGTCAACATCTAGTTGGGGGGCCTGGGTATGGTCACATATCACCAGGACACAGGGGATGCAGAGCAAAGGCAAAAGCAACTGCACGCAGTTGCAAGCTTTATTAATCCTTATATAGATATGAATATGCATTACCTCAATTTCCATTTTGGCCAGATACCATAAGATAATTTTTCCCATGATACCAGGAACAACTGAGGCAAGACTAAACAAAGAAATAAGACTAAACAAAGGTTTCTTCTCAAAATATTCATATAACAAATCACCCCTCTTCTTATTATCAAAATATACTCACCATAACCAAGAGAGCATAAGAATCACTCCCAAAGAAACAGGACACAGCAAAACATAGTTTAAGGTCAAGTGAGAAAAACATTTTCTTCTCAAGGGCATCATTCCAGCCGCTACTTGCGCCCGTCACCAGTCCTTACTTAATCCTGCCTGGGAGCTGCATCTCTATGTCTCAACATTCCCTAGATGTGGTTGGATTTCTACCAGTCTGTATGTCAGGCTACGCTTTCTTGTTGGAAAATAAAACTCTGCTTCTCTTTTATCCCAACCCTTTAGAAAGAAAGAGAGTGAGTAGAGCAATGCAATATTCTAAAAATATCTCTCACATTAAGAGACTGGAACTTTTCCTAGACATCACAGTCAGGCAGAGTTAATGATACACCTTGAGGTTACTTAATCCTTAAGACTACTAAACTTCCATGTACTAAACCTGTTTGTTCAACCTGACTTTAGAAAAAAATTAACATCATTTGCTTTGGATTTCCCATATAATCAACTTTTACAACCTAAGTTAACACATGGCTCTAATCTTAAATTATATACCCTTCTATGCTCCTGACACAGTCAACACAGGTGTATGTATCATTTGTTGAAAGTAGTAAACACAGAGGTTGAAAGCAATTTCCTAAACTCACCATAAAGATTGAAAGTAATCACAAACAGATATTAATTGATAACTAATGATATTTTTGGTACTCTTTGTTGTCCTAATCAGCTGAGATAAGTTGGAGCCAGTGATTCAATCTCTTGTAAAACTCTAGAACACTTCTTAAAAGTATCCCATTCCTTTCAAGGTTATGTTTGCTATGCTGTTCAGTAAAGACACAGAGATACAAGGACAGAGTCCTCAGGTAGGCAGATTCAGATTCATGCAACAGACGACAGAAAATACAGGGAGCATGAAGAAAAGTATTCAAACCTAATTCATTCTTGGTTAAAAGACTCCAAAGGGAAGTGCTTTTCTTTCTTTCCGTAATGTGATACCAATGGATGTATTACTGATGACTCAGAGTGAATCAATGAACAATTCCTTTGAGAGCTATTGGGTGATCTAAGGTTGTGTGTCGTAAGAGAGAGAATTTTGTCTATTCCAGCATTGTGTATCCCAGCATTAGTTGTTGCAAGGTAATTCTATTTTATAAAACTTTAGAATATTTAGTATGCATACACATTTTCCTTTTGCATAAATGCTAGTAACTAGGCAATTCTAAGATAGTTTCTTTAAACAATTTAGTGCTGAGTTAGGAATAAAGGAGGGCTGATCAGCTATTAGTAAATGGAAAATTACCAGTAAAAGTAGAAGCAAGTTGAGATTTCCTGAACATACTCTGGGCAAAAGAGCCTGGTATGTCTCTTCCCTGAGAGGTTCTGCCAGCACCTGACCAATACAGACTTACTCATTGCCAACCACCAGACTGAGCCTAGAGACCCCAATAGTAAAGCTAGGGGAAGGACTGAAGGAGCTGACGGGGGTTGCAACCCCTTGGAAGAACAATATCAACCAACCATCCACCCAGAGCTCCCAGGGACTAATCCTCCAACCAATGTGTACATGGAGGAACCCATGGCTCCAGATGCATATGTAGCAGAGGAGGGCCTTATTTAGCATCAATACAAGGGGACACCCTTAGTCCTGTGAAGGCTTCATGCCCCAGCATAGTAGGATGCTTGAACAGTAAGGTGGGAGTGGGTGAGTGGGTGAAGCACCCTCTTAGAGGCAAAGGGGAGGATAGAGCAGGGGAGGGGGAGACTGGGGATTTTTGGAGGGATAACCCAGAAGGGGCTATCATTTGAAATGTAAACAAATAAAATGATTAATTGTAAGAAAAGAGTTTATAAAAGAAAAACCCATTGAACTTCTCGAGGGGAAAAAATACACTTAGGAGAAATTTTAGTAATAATAATGATAACTCCATTCAGTAAATAGAATATGTTGTTTTTATACATTTCACTAAAATTTAAAAAATATATTTTCAGTAAAAATTTAGAAAATTCATATGTATAGGTTTTTCAGAAATAAGAATATACTAGTACCCTTTCATTTTATAAATATATTTTAAAAGACAGAATATTACACATGTCTCATTCTAAGGCAACAGTTACATTTTACGTACTTTGAGACAAATTTTACCATCTTCAGCTTTTTAAACCACCTTCTGGAAACTCACTGATGTCACACTCGATGTTGACCTTCTCCCCTTTTTGTAACATCATACACAATTCAGGACTTAGTCCAAGCATCTGTGATCAAGAATTCACTCCTTTGTTTTGATCAAAACATTTTAAAAGCTGAATGAAAATAAAAATAATATGGCAAATGGTACTTAAAAATTCCCATTTATTAAGATGCTAAAGGTTGTTAGTACTCTTGCCTTCATGGCATCTAATCGAACACAAGCAAGAAGCACTGAGTTTCTAAACTTGAAATACTTAAAAAACAGATAACATCAGAAATTCTGAGAATAATGAACTCACAGTTAGACATTGAGTCTTCAGCCACATGGGTAACCCTTCCCTGGCTGTCCAGATAGATAATTAGACATAATGTCAACAAGGCTTGAATTTTGTTTATGAAGTATTAGATAAATGTTCACTGGAGAATCTGTGTCGATGGGCCGTTTTTCTCTTAAAACCTCATCATTCTGTATACATACGTATCCTATGGGAACTGAAGAAGAAATTTTGTTTCTCAGTTATCAACTAAAGATAGAAAAAAATTAATGAACTGAGGTGACAAGTATCTAATATTATAGATAATATTTATTTTATGCACTTATGTGTATAGATAAATATAGATTAAGTAGACAGGCAGATAGACAGATTTCTATATTTACATATCTACCAATTGTTCTCTTGAAGTTTTCCTATTCACCACATTTTCTCAAGGGCACAGAAATGGTCTTTGTAATGTTTAGTTAAAATTGTGAGACACGGTAATAATAGCATACCATCACCAGAAAAGAAATCAGATCAATTGATGGCAGATAAAAAAATAATAATTGAAAAATTTTTAGTATGGTTACATTTGAAACATAAGGAAAAATAAGATGTAAATTAGAAAACTAGATACAATTTTTTTCTTTTTTTTCCTTTTCCCCCCTCCCCATCCACCCTCCATTACCACCCTCCCCCAACAAGTCTGTTCACTGGGGGTCCAGCCTTGGCAGGACCAAGGGCTTCCCCTTCCACTGGTGCTCTTACTAGGCTATTCATTGCTACCTATGAGGTCAGAGTCCAGGGTCAGTCCATGTATAGTCTTTGGGTAGTGGCTTAGTCCCTTGAAGCTCTGGTTGCTTGGCATTGTTGTTCATATGGGGTCTCAAGCCCCTTCAAGCTCTTTTAGCCTTTTCTCTGATTCCTTCAACGGGGGTCCCGTTTTTCAGTTCAGTGGTTCATTGCTGGCATTTGCCTATGTATTTGCCATATTCTGGCTGTGTCTCTAAACCAGATACAATTTAAGCAATAAGACTGAATTGGCTCACAAATACTTCAAAAACCAAAAAAAAAAGGTTATATTCAAATAAACCATTAGAGATATTTAGATATAATTCAAGGATGGAGAATATCCTCAATTAAAGTATTAAATATAATGTTATTCAGTGAATTCTCAATTTCTAGGAAATTTTAAATCTTGCTATCCATTTTATTACTTACCCATTCAGTCCCATTTTTACACATCTAATTATATTATATATAAGCAATGGAAAGTCACTGAAGGATTTATCTGTTACTGTGTGGTTGGGGATATTATTTATTCCTTGAGTACTTTAAATATATTTCTCCTGTAACACATAATCTTAAATATTTGCTACGAATTCTTTTCCTAGTCTAGTAGGATTCCATATAGTGGATTGATAACTCGTTCATGCTAATACTGGGACTATCTTTGTTTTAGAGTTTGACAATAGTGATTTTGGTGAAATATGTATATATATATATATATATATATATATATATATATATATATAATTTCTTTAAGAAAATATCCACATCTTTTTATAAAAGAATATTCCAAGAAGTTATTTTGTAGAGTTTTTATGATTTTTCTATATTTTCTTGTACTATCATAGTGGCAATATCTTCGACGTGTATTCATTTCATTTCAAGTTTCTTATTCCATTTCAAGTTTCAAATTATTTGTATTCAAAGGCAGACACTAGTTTTCTTCTACATTTTCTGTTGTAGCTGGCCACTCGCTTAGTCTTTTGGAGGACCACTACTGCCATGGCATTTTTGCCCCTTTTTAATAATTCTCAGTTGTAAATATGTCAGACTTGTTAGGTACTTCCTTCTACACTTTGTCAAAATTGTAACTCACCATTTCCTTAAACTTTCTTACTTGGTGTTCTTTTCTAGGAAATATCTCAATTTCATTTTCTTAGATGTCTGTTGGTATATAGTTATTTGTTTCTTTAGTGTCGACCTGTTACCAACTTATTTTATCATGGTTTATATTTTAGGAGTATTCTAGGTCATATTTATTTTAATACTATTTTAATTTTTCAGACAAAATATTTATTTTTCAATCTAAACAGGATATAAATTATTGGGGAAGAAATACTCAACAGTGCCATCATGAATGATCTTTCTTTTGATTCTTATATTGCTAATGATAGAATTTACTTTATTGATGGATGAGTTTTTCGTGTTGGAGATCTATTAGGTCTGAGTATTAGTGGATTGGACCTGACTACAACTACTTGTTAGTATCCAAGGGCAAATTTATAAAGATTTGTGAGCAAATGTCCTGCTTCCTGCAGTACAGAGTATGTGGATACATCTTATTGGTTACTTAACCAAGCTTTACTGGACTACTCTGCTGATAATAAGCTCCTAAACACTTTGGGAATTGAAAAAAGATTGCTAGATTAACAAACTATTTTGTGATAGCCTTCTCAGGTAAACCTATTCAGGCAAGCCTGCAAAGTCCCTGGGATTTCAACAGTGGACCAGATGGGTTGTATCCTATCTGTATTTGAGAACGTTTTTGATGAAGCCATTAAATTATTTTTCAAAGCTATTTTATAGAGCCAAGAGAGGGTACATATGTTCAACTGGTTGCTACAAGGGTAATGGGAAAATGGGTGTAGCATTTTTTTTTCCTGAAGAGTTCAAAATACCTAAAGCTCATTAGAGAGTTGTTTCTATGTATCCTACAAGCTTCTGAGGACTGTGAGTGAGTACAGTTACCAGGTAGATTTTAGAGGATACTTGAGTAGCAGCTGGCCAACTACTTTCAAACCGAATAGCAGGTTTATATCTCAAGATAGAGCTTTTCAGGTGGATGATAGAAGATAGAAATAAACCATGATCCCCAAGCTCCTTGTAATGTACGTCACTGAAATAACTAGGAAGCTCACCAAACTCAGACACTGTGAAACCATGGGCGTTTTTAGTAGTAAAAGCTTCAGCTATCCACAGTGCGACAGCAAACATGTATGGTTCTTTCATTATATTAATATACAGTATAATATATTATATTATATAGTATCTCAAAATCAACACTCTTTTACTATTTGTCTACTCTGCAAGAAGACATATAACTCTGTCACTACTTATCTGTTTAAAAAAATGAATTCATTTCTTTTTTAAAAAAATTATATAAAGTAACAATCGCACACTTGAGAAATTTTTGAGACATGAAGATACTCTTAGAGGTTTATTGTGCTGTGGAATATTAAATAAGTATCCATGCAACCACTAGCAAGGCATTTGTGAGCAGGCCAGCCTGTTCTCATTTCACAAACTCTCTGACCCTGAGAATCCCATGCTACTGCTGGCAAGGCACTGGCAGGCAGGCTGACCTGGCCTGAGAGCCCAGCAGACTCTCTGATCCTGAGCTACCAAACCTTTCCACCTGGCTTGCTAAGTTCCCATGGCAGGTCACTGCCACATCGGCCCCTTGCTTCCAAATGCCAACTTCTTTTTGGGGTGTACTTCTTCCAATCCCAAGCCTTGCCACCATACCTTTCTCTCTGGAACCCAGTTGAGTTACAACACCGCACAAACTTAGCTTAGAATCAACAGGTAACACAATTGTTGGGCATAGCAACTAGCATCCTAATTTTGTATGCTCTATTAAATAGAACTCTTCTGGTGGTGAATCCTGGTGGATCCGCCATCTAAACTGGCGGTCTCTTGCTAGCTACATTGTCCTCCTAGCTCTTTCTGTCTGTCGAAAAACAAGTCACTTTTCCTGTCTCTTCTCCTCTCCAACCCAGAAGTCCCGCCTACTCCTCGACCAATGATTGGTTCCTAGAAATCTTTATTCATTAGGGGAAAGTTCACGGGAATTCACCCGAGTATGTGATTTACTCCTCAGCCCAGGCAGCATCTCTTGGGGAAGCAGAATTAGCATCAAAATATTAACAACACCAGGGCCATTCACAACACTTCCCACTTCTGTCCAATTAAAAGGATCTTTTCTCAGATATGAATTGAGCACAACTATTACCATCTTGTTATTTATAAAGTAGAAAATATACCTGAATATAACACTCAGTCCATCATTTTTGTCAGCTAACTAGAACACTCTGCTATCTATTATAACTTAAGAAAGGCTTAATGGGTTATGTCTTGGTTAGCTCATATACTATGTGAACATTATCCTCTTAATATATTCTCTCAATGCTAAATAGCCTGGGTTACCTATAAGACTATAACTAGTCTTTGAACCCCATCAGAAATCTGAGAATGACCAGTACTATCTGAAAATATAGAAAGCCCAACAGCTTACAGAACTGAGACAAACTCTAGAGACAGCTAGCTGCCTACCTATACAGCCCCAGTATGTCAGGAAGCTGGAGCATCAGTCTTTAGCCTTCTGGCCCAAGATATCTGACAGATCTTGAAGAACAGGAATTATTAAGGACGGGCTTATTCTCTCTTGGCAGAACTAAGCTGTACTAACCTGTAACCTGTGTCCTCTCAAGATGGTACAGATCTGTAAGAAAAATAGGCAATTCCTGCCCAGTGGTCACCTAGCCATAATGTACCTCACCTGGAGGTAGAGTTGCTCACCTGCTTCATTGAACCCATGAATGGGGAGCTCATATGAGCAGATATGTCTCATTGACAAGTGAATACATTAACATAATTGTCACATTCTGTAGATTTCTGACATTTTTGAGAACTATCTATCAATGTAAAGTACTCTGCAATGACTCTCAGCTATTTATAAATAAAATATCTAGCAAGCGCCCTAGCAATTAACTCAGAGCCAAGAATTTGCCATCTTGTCCTTAACTCATACTGTCTAATCATATAGGAAACAGTTTATAATAACAGTTAAAGAAGGACTGAATCCAAGCCTTTTATTTTTAAGTGTGTTGTATGGTCACAATGCCTATTATAAGAATTAGAATATTAGCCCCAATTTTATATCAATAAGAAATTTGTACCAATGAAAACCTTAAATTTCTATCAAAATAAATTCTGTACCAAAGTAAGATATTATGACTTCAACTTAGTAACTATTATAAAGATTTCTTACCAAATGAGATTAGGACTGCACAATCAACTCTAGCTATTTCCTCCTTTTTCAAATTATGACCATTTCTAGATTTCCCAGAGAGACAACTTAGAATAACCAAATACAGATGCACAAGTCCAGGTGACGACTCTTCATAACTATTTCCAGCTATAGAGTTAGGGCTAGGGCTAGGGCTAGGGCTAGGGCTAGGGCTAGGGTTAGGGTTAGGGTTAGGATTAGGGTTAGGGCATTGAGATATCATTGAGGGGAACTGTAGGGGAAATAGGGTAGTTGTTTGGCCTTAAGAAGGCCACGTTAATGATTGTTGTAGTCTCTGATGTCTGTGTTCTGACTGGATTCGGCTGAAAGTCCCTGAGATCACAAGTTAAAGCAGGTCAGTTCAGCATGTCTGATGATGAAGCTCACCAAAGCTTTACATTCTGTAATATATAAATTTCGAAACAAAATTTTAGTATCAAGATAATTTTTTGTTTGATTCTCTGGACTCTAGTTCTCCTGGGGTTCTCCCTTTGTCATATCTGATCCTTACAATTCTGGAGGGTGATAGACACTAACCACCTTTTCTAAAAACCTTCCTCCCAGATCAGCATATTCTTCAGTGGGCAACCAGGAAAGCTTGTATCCTGCCTTCTCTTTCACAGAAATAGTAAAGCAATGACAAAACTCATATTTTAGGCCTTTTCTAATTTGTCAGGTTGGGATATTAACCCAAAATTCCCATGGAGCCCACCTTCAAAGAATATGAGTTATCCTGCAGGACTTCAAAGCTTCCCTAAAACTATTATTTTCATACCATCTCCCTACTATCCTAAAAAATCTTTTGCTTATTGTATAAACCAAATTTTGGGCCTTTTTCCTAATCTGTCATACCTGTGTAATTATCCCAAAAATCCTGTGGAGCCCACGTTCAAAGAATATGAGTTTCCTATTGACTTTAATACACCGTCTATCTGCTATGCTCTCTGCCTGGAGCTAAAGACTCTATTAATTAATACCTATTCATAGCAGACAATTATCACTGCTTTCTACTTGGAGTTAGTGACTAATTTTCCCTAACCTAGTTCCAAACCTCGGGCGGAATTCTCCATGTGATTCGGACGAAATCTGTATAAAAATCTATCCTAAAAGCAAACAGTCCCAATTTTATAAATTCACAGTTCAGTCAATATCTGCCCCAAGAAGTAGGCAGCTTCCATTTTCTGGCTCTCTGAATCAGCACAGCCATCTTATTTCTTTTCACAGCAGGGGACCTCAGAGCCCTTTTTGTTTCAAGGTTCCTGTTTTTTCAGTTTTCATGTGACTTGACTCTACCCAACTTGCCAAACTTCCAATTTCTAACTATATTTTTATGTAAACGCTAAGAATCTTAAATTTCTATCTTTTTTCTTCCTTTTTTTTTTTTTTTGGAGCTGGGGACCGAACCCAGGGCCTTGCGCTTGCTAGGCAAGCGCTCTACCACTGAGCTAAATCCCCAACCCCAGAACCTTAAATTTCTAATGGATTCTTGACTTTACGTTGGATGTCATCTATACCATGAAAGAATAAAAATGCACCATCCTACTCTAAGGCCACTGGCACTGTTGGTCTCACTGCCTCTATTGCCTCAAGCACCCATGGCAAGTCAGGTCACTTCCATGCCAGCCCCATGCTTCCAAATTCCTGTGGCTAGCTGGGCTGACCCACCACTTTACCTTTCTCTGGAACTCTGTTGAGTCATCACGTGAAGGAAAACACCACATAAACTTAGTTTAGAATCAACAGGTAACACAATCTCTGGGCACAGCAATTAGCATCCTAATTTTGTAATCTACTCTAAATCTAACTCCTCCAGTGGCGATCCTGGTGGATCCACCATCTAAACTGGAGGTCTCTTGCTAGCTACATTTTGTGCTCCATGCTCTCCCTGTCCAATAGCAGGTCACCTTTTCCTGCCTCTTCTCTTCCCCTCTCCAACCTGGATGTCCAGCCTACCCGTCTCCCAGTGATTGGTTCCTAGAAATCTTTATTCATTAGGGGAAAGTTCACCAGGAAGTGCCCTGAGAACTCCTCATCCCAGCAGCCCCTCTTGGGGAAGTGTAATTAGATCAAAATACAAGCAGAACCAGGACTATTCATAACAATTCCTAATTAATTATATGTTAAATTTCTAACATTTGAAATTATGCATTTATCGGGTGACCTACAATTTTCAGAGATGAAGGGGAGGAGGTGGGAAAGAGAGGTCATGTGAGGGTGGTAATGAGAGGAGGGAGGGGCCTTTGATCAGGATATAAAGACAATAAATGCCTAGAACAAATGAAACTCAAGACGGATGATCAAAATGTGAATGCTTCAGTCCTTCTTTAAAAGGGGAACAAGAATTCCCTTGGCAGGGAAGAGAGAGGCAAAGATTAAAACAGAGACTGAAGGAACACCCATTCAGAGCCTGCCCTACATGTGGCCCATACATATACAGCCACCCAATTAGACAAGATGGATGAAGCAAAGAAGTGCAGACCAACAAGAGCCGGATGTAGATCGCTCCTGAGAGACACAGCCAGAATACAGCAAATACAGAGGCGAATGCCAGCAGCAAACCACTGAACTGAGAATAGGACCCCTGTTGAAGGAATCAGAGAAAGAGTTTGAAGGGGCTCGAGACCCCATATGTACAACAATGCCAAGCAACCAGAGCTTCCAGGGACTAAGCCACTACCTAAAGACTATACATGGACTGACCCTGGACTCTGACCTCATAGGTAGCAATGAATATCCTAGTAAGAGCACCAGTGGAAGGGGAAGCCCTGGGTCCTGCTAAGACTGAACCCCCAGTGAACTAGACTGTTGGGGGGAGGGCAGCAATGGGGAGAGGGTTGGGAGGGGAACACCCATAAGGAAGGGGAGGGGGGAGGGGGATGTTTGCCCGGAAACCAGGAAAGGGAATAGCACTCCAAATGTATATAAGAAATACTCAAGTTAATAAAAAAAAAAAACAAAAAAAAAGACAATAAATACATTAGTTAATGGGAAAAATAGTTATGCATTTATATTTTTCTTCACAATTGATTCTTGCAACTTTCAAATTCTCTGTATTCAAAATATTTCAAACAAACAGTCTGGAAGTCATATTTCAAACCATAGTTAAGGTAACATTCTATATCTTTAAAGTCTTCGACATATGCTTCTTTAATTTCAAATATAATGCTTAAACCTAGAACTACACAAACACTATAGAGATTTGAAACCAAAGGCGGAATCATGAATTTAATTTTGAAAAAAATATGAAATTTGGTCATTTACTTCATGGACAAGGTTCACTACTAGTAGTTTCTAAATTAACCCCTATTTACAATATGCAGGCAAGTAAAGGTTAAACAATGTAGGAATACTGATAGAAGGTTTTGTCCTACATTTTTATATAAATTATTTAAAATATACACATCCCACTGCTCAATTTGATGAAGAGCAACATCAAAGCATCTGAAAATGTAGAAATGTTTTAGGTTCCCTTTTAATATTTAGTAAAAAAAATTGAAATTAAAAGAAAATAGAAATAGCTAAGGCATATAATATTATTTCAAACTGCATTTATTAGCATCCCAAATGTTATAGGTCCTTAGGCAATAATTGTGTCAATAACACAGGAGAAAGAGAGAGAGAGAGAGAGAGAGGCTTCCTCTTATAGTTTAGAATAAGAGTGAGCCCCAAATTCAAATGTCCCACTTCTCTTAGTGTACATCCAGTGTATCTATAATTTGTGGTCTTTGGCCTGGTTGTTGTGTGTCTTATCTGAGTCTGCCCCTGTTGCCTTCCCATATTTCCTGTCTGTTCCTTACAAAGGACTTTGTTCTATATTTAGAACAAAACAGAAAATGGCATAGGAAAGTATTAGGAATATGATAACAGAAATCTTTAATGGAATTTCACAAGGAAAGGCATTACTTTATTGATATCAAGAGACATAAAACAAAACCCAAAGCCACACATTGACATTATCAACCCATGTTCATATGTTGTGCTCTCGATTTAAGATATTGTTGTCTGTTAAGATTGATGCCAGTCTGGCTTCTGTTTGCAGAAAATGAATACCACAATATATACATATACAAATATGGTACACACATATAGTACTCTGAATCACAGACATAGAATACCACATAGTTTAATATTAAAGATGCATGCTTATCTTAAGTTTTGGAACCTGATTACCTGGCATATTGAGGTTGATTTCATTGTTTTCTTGATGGCAGGTTAAACTTCAACAGGCTAAGTACACTATAAGATAGCAAATTGAACACTTAGTTCTAAATTAACTCAAGGCATGTTTCTTTTATTAAAAATTCATGTAATATATTCTGATCATCATTTACCCACTCTCATCTCCTCCAAGTCTTTCTACCCCCCTACTCAAACAACTCCGTGACTTCTTATGTTAAAAAAAGAGAGACTTAATAAAATCCTCAAGGGAAAAGCAAAAGAAATACACAAAATTCATAAAATTCAAAATTAGACACCACAATAAAAAGAAAAAACAAAAGACAGTAATACAAAAATGCCCAAAACAAAGCAATATGAGATAAAAATTAAAAATCTACAAAAAACAACCACTGAGTTTGTTTTGCATTGGTCATCTACAGCTTGGCATGAAGACTATACTTAAATGTGGTTTGCATGTCCTCTGAGATTCTACTGGGAAAAAACAATTTTCCTTTGCAACACTTGTTATTTAGAGATAGTTTCTTGTTTAGGCATGGGAGCTTGTGTCCACCTCCGAGCACTTAGAACTCATCTTGCTCGAATTTGTGCAGGCCCTGTGCATGCTTCCACAGTCTGTATGAGTTCATATGTGCATCAATCCTGTTGTATCTGCAAGACACTGTTTGATGTCATCTATTCTCTCTTGCTCTTCAAAACTTTCTGCTTTTACTTTCACAGAATTCCCTGAGTCTTGAGGGAAAGAATTTTATGATGACATCTCACTTAGGATTGAGTCTTCCAAAGTCTTTCATTCTCTATATATTGCCCAGTTTTGGGACCCTGTATTTGTTCTTGCAAGAGGATGATTAATGATGGCTGAGACACTGATGGTGGGCTATAGTAGAATATCATTAGGGATCATTATCATCTTCTTTGCACAGAACAATATTTGTTTTTCCCCAGCTCCATGACTTATCCAGTCTCAGGTTCTTATCGACCCATCTACTGCCAGAGAACGAACTTTCTACCTCCTAGAATGGGCCTTAAATCTTATCAAAGAATGGTGGGTTACTAACACAAGGTTTGTGAAATTACTGAATAAGCATACTATGCAGTCCAATTACCTTTGCAGATCAGTGTTTGTAACTGGGTTGGGGATTATCTTATCTTCTGTTAGCATGCAGAATGTCTCCCAGTACCATGAATACTATTCTACAAGGGTAAAAGCTCTAATTAAGCACCAACTTAACTTTTACATGTTCAATGAATGATGTAGACACTGTCTTCAGCAACAGGACATCACCATCAGTTTGTGAAGAGTGACCAATAGACTTGGAAGTAGCCAGAGTTGTTTGGTGATTGTCATGGAACCTCTTTGGCCAACAACTCAATTAAATATAACCCATATTATTAACCTGGTTGAAATGTATGGCAAAAGTTTGGCCTATTTGAAGTATTTGAGATATTTTCTAATAAAAGTTATTATAAAGGAGCTACCGTATCACTCTCATGTATTACTACTTAGGTCCTGGTTTAAGGTTATATACTATAAGAAAGTGCCATGCAGTTCCTTTGGAAATGCAGCTCTTGAAGAAATGGATATGGTACATAGAAATTTTGACAAAGATGAACATAGTGTTGGACATCTTTCTGAAGCAACACTGATAATTACTCATGTGCTTTCCAGAAATATATTCATAATTGATATATTAACATAGCTATCTTTCAATTTCTGCAGTAATTATCTCTATGTTGGATTAGTGGACAATTTCTTCTCCACTAATGCTGCATCACTTTCAACATAACTCATGGGTTTAACTAAAATAATTCAGCAATTGAAAATTACTCTTTGTGTACCTAAAGGAAAAGAATTTTAATATAAAAACTTCAAGAGAAGATATATATGATATATTATACTTGTTATTTATATATTACATTAACATTTTAAAATTTTAAGGTATATAGAGCACACCCTTAGAAATGTGGTCAATTAGAACAAGTCAGATATGACAGTTGTGTTATATTAGTTTATTATGTATTTGCTAATATTTTTGTTTAATCAGTTGAAAGATACATTAAAGCATCCAACTGTGATTTAATATTTTTTAAAAGGTGATCAATTAATTAATTGAGTCAATTAATTTCTACCAAGTATCAATGTTCTATCAAGACAAAGAAGTTATGTAGAGCCTCAGATACTTATCTTTAATAGCTCAAAGTATAAGATAATATAAAATATAAAATTGACCTAATTTACATGTCTTTTCTCCGAGGTTTTCTATTCCCATGCATAACTTGTAGGCTCAAATAGGGTAAACTTTATATTACTGAAATATTTAAGCTAGAATCATGAGCCATGGTGACAGTAAAGCAGCATGACTGAAGAAGAATGAAGGTCAATGACTGTGTGATAAACTTGTAATAATTAGCCAAAAAATATTTGCCTAATAAGGTGACATTTGAAAACAACAGATCCTTCTCAATAGGCAGAGGTATGGTACAAATTAGGAAAGTAAGAGAAGTTGAGAAAAGAGAAATTACAAATGCAAAGGCCCCTCATAGAGAGTATGAAAAAAACTCATTACCATTATGCAATTTCTGGGCTCCTTCAAGGATATTTAGGGAATGCCTGTTGGAAACCTGTCAGCTAAGTCTCATTAAGGAAAGCAGGAAATTCATGAATTCTCTCCCGTTCTGTTTTACTCATTCACTTCTATTTTACTTAAACATTTAATTATATTGCAGGAGAACAATAAATACTGATGATCAAAATGCTTTCTTTATAAAGTTGTGTCTTTAATATATCAAAAATATCTTTAATTTAAATATGTGGCTTAAAGGTGGGAATATCCAACCACCCTTGAGATAGGAGACAAAGCTTAGAGAATAATAAATTTTATTTTCAAAACAACACCTGAAATTTAGTTAACTACTTCAGGAACACATTGCACAACTAATACTTTTCTGTTTTAACTCATTTGTTAAATACATTAGGTATTACATGTTAAGTCTTAAAGACATGCTAATAGGTTCCCACCTACATTATTTGTGTAAGATGTGTTAATATGTTATAATATATATTCCAAGGTCCCATGTTCATAAAGATAAATATTGAACTATTTGGGGCATCATTAACATTGTCAGGGTCTTCATTTGATATTTAGCAAAACAAATTTTGAAATGGAGAAAATTAAAAATAGGTAGAGCAAATAAAATTATTTCAAAATTTTCATTTATTTGCATCTCAAATATTGGCAATGGGTACCCTAGTGCTGGGTACTGACTCCTCTTAAGGTAAGCATGAGTAGAGGCTTGGGGTTCTTTTGGACATAAAATACTTGAGCAAGAGAATATAGAGCAATTCTGACAAAGGTGAATTGAAAGCTGTAACTGCCACAATGGTTATTCACCTGATAACTAGATGTGGACGAGAACTACCATATTAGTAGCTGGATTCTCTTTCTACAGTGGTTAGACAAATATTGAGCAGAAGAGTCAATATTCTTTGTCCCACTAGTTATCATTAAATGTCATCATTCTATATTCATACTTGCAAACTGGAAACAGAAAAGATAGCACTATAATTATGATAGACACTTATCCTTATAATTTCAATGTACAAGAAAATACATCATCAGTTGAAGTAGCAAGTGTCTACTAATATAATTGATCACCTTTTGAAAAGTATTAAATCACAGTTGGATGCTTTAATGTATCTTTCAATTGATTGAACAAATGGACAAAAATATTAGCAAATACACAATAAGCTATTGTAACACAACTGTCATATCTGACTTATTCTAATTGACCACCTTTCCAAGGGTGTGCTCTATACACCTTTAAATTTTAATATGTTTATATAATATATAATTAACATGTATAAAATATCATATATATCTTTTCTTGAAGTTTTTATATTAATATTCTTTTCCTTTAGGTACAGAAAGAGTAATTTCCAATTGCTGAATTATTTTAGTTAAACTCATGAGTTATGTGGAAAGTGCAGCATTAGTGGAGAAGAAACTATGTCAATCAATGTGAGATAAAGTGGTAATAATTATTCAAGAATTTTATGTCTTTCAGATGATTTTTTTAAATTGAACTACTGTAATGAGTAAAAGATATGGTACACCATAGGAAGGAGAAATTGAGGCAACAACATTAAGTGCATTCACAAAATAGTTATGTTCAATAAAACTGTTAAACTGAAATTTTTAAGATATAATTCAAGGACCCTGAGACACTCTTGTAAAGTACCAAGAAATATTACTACTATTTGGTTTACAGGCAACTTCTGTAATAGTTAAGAAAGACATATTGATAACATTACAGGTCAGTTTTACTCAAGAAAGACAGGAATCCAATACTGTTCCATGTTGACTGCATCTGGCCTTTTATTTACTTTTTCACAAACATTACACATTTAATTATATTACATATAAAATGGGATGTTCATATTATTTCTATTATTTTAATTTTTCGTTATTCTTTTTATTCATAGTTCTTCTTATTATTCCTCCCTGGTTTTGTTTATTGAACAGCTTCTTAGAACTAATTCCCAGAAGAGTGTCTGGTAACTTTTTCCTCATCTAGTGGAAGAATATTCTCAGATGGGGTTGTGATATGCACCACTCTGTGGGCGTGGTGTCTTCAGTGTAGAGAAAATTTATCACATACTGTGTGGAAGTATCACCTGTCAATAAAAAGCTGATGACAATGAGCTCAGGCAGGATTGGAAGGTAGGACATCTCCCTGCCACCAGGAAGAGATAGGAATTCTGGGAAAGTATCAGACCCAGGAAAGATTTTATTCCTGACTCAGAGGAGACGGACATATAAGACCGAGGAGAGGTAACCAACCACATGGCACACACAAAATAGAATAAATAGGTTATATAAGTTATGAGTTAGTCCGGAAACAAGCCCAAGCATATGGCCTAGGCATTTATTCATAAACAATTAAATATCCAAGTCATTATTTGTTAACTGCGGCATGAGTGGAAAAGCCTATGGTTACAAATGACGTCCATTGCATTAGGCATGTCATTCAAATTTAGTTAAAAACTCAAGCTTAGTGAGGCCAGGTGTATCCTCTTCCCCTGAGGCCAGACAGTGTAATCCAGCTAGAAGGACATAGCCTACATACAAATAACAACTTTTGGGATAGTCCTGGAGATACTCAGAGCAAGGCCTACGCTCAGAGAAAAAAGGGGAGGAGGGATGGGAAGAAGGATTGTGGGAGATGGTAACTGGGAGGGGGCAGTGATCCAGATGTAAAATGAACAAGTAAGTTACCACCACCATCATCATCATCATTATTGTCATCGTGGTCGTCATCATCATCATCACCACGACCATCATCATCATCATTAAATTTTAAAAATCTAATCTTCAAACAAGATTCAGGTATTAGAAAAGCCCCACGTAAGAAGGGCAAATAAATACCTCCCAGAACAATTTCCCAGCTGGGAGGAGGCTAAATCCCTTTAAGAGAGCAGGAGGAGGCCTGTGAGTTGGTAGTAGATTGAGAACAGGAGCCTCAAAGTATGCCCAGCAGATGAAAAACTTTCCAGAGCTGAGGTGGATGGACTGAGTCAGCAATGTTGTAGGTATGAGGCTCAGCTCTCACGGAGGGGCAAACAATGTTCCAGCCCCAAAACTGGCAAGGGCAGTCTGATAGACTGAGCTAACAGGGTGGAGCTAGCCACCACGAACAAGATCTGGCCTGCGAAAACTGCAAACACTCAAAAGCACAGAAAACATATTTTCTCAGAGTTGCAGTGGGAATGAAAAGCCCCAAATTTCTGAACTCTTAATGTATAAGTTTGAAAACAACAGAAGAGAAACACGTATTTAGTTTGAAAATAATAAAATAAAATTCTTAACAAGAGAATTAAACAACATTTCTAAAAGAAATCTCCAGAGGGAAGATTTTGGAGAAAATTAAGTACAAAAACATATTAATTATAGAGAACAATAAAAGAAGAATAAATAAATATGCATGGAAAATAAAGTCTGCAAAGAAAAGAGAAAAATAAAAATAAAGTCTCCAAAGGAAAGAGAAAGGAGAGGAAAACAAAAACAATAACAACAACAAAACTGAAATGCAGTTAGAAAGATTAAAGAAGAAAATATTTTCCATGTTAAAAATTTGAGAAACACTGTAGAAGAGGGCATTAGGAGCCCATAAAGTTTTGTTTTGCCTGTCACCATAAAAATAAATATATGTCCAGTAATAATTACAATTTTATATAGCTTTAAGAAAAAAACACAACAAAGCAAACATAGAGAAAAAGAAGACTAAAAAATTAAATGCTAGATTGGAGATTATAGAACAGATATTACAGGATTCTTTAAATCAGAATAAAGAATCGTCAAAAGAATCCAATCTAGAATCTACAATATCAGCAAAAAAGGTAGTTCCAGTTAAGAAAAATCCACCGAGGCTTAAGAAATTAGAGTGGCAACCCATACAGATTCAATATACTGAGGTAAACCTATGGATTCAGTTTAATAAAGTCACCATAGAGCAATGTCATACAATAGATTATATGTTTCATTTGTGGAGTTTGAAAATTTAAACTATATACACATGCTAATACATCATACTATTGATACATATTCAGAATTCCATTGAGCTTTTGCCTTGAATTCTGAAAACGGTGAGTCTAAGATGTGTATATTTATTAAAGATGATAACTCTTGCAGTAGGTGATTAATGCTACTCTAATCACCCCAGTGGTGGTGGTGGCATGTTCCTAACTACCTGACCCAATGTTCTGGGTTCCTGAATGAAAGACACATACATCCCCGTGCAGCACGTTCACACACACACACACACACACACACACACACACACACACACACACAGAGAGAGAGAGAGAGAGAGAGAGAGAGAGAGAGAGAGAGAGAGAGAGAGAGAGAGAGAGGGGCAGCCTTATATTTTAATATGCCTTAAACAGCTCAATGGCTGGGTACTTCCAAACCTCCACATGGCTAAAACTTCCTCTCTGATATTCCTGAGTTATCGCTTATTAAAATTTATATTCCATCTTTGTTGCCCTTGTCCCAATTGAGGGTCCATAAGGCTGCTCTTCCCCTGCTCTTACATGATTGGTATGTTCTCTTCTGCACCTTTCAGACCTGGTCATTAGTCCTTTCCAGTCATGGTTCTGTCCCATCTTGCCTTGGAAATATAAAGTCCTGTCTCTATCTCTCTGCCCAGCCATTGACTGCCAGCAATGTTAATAACCAATGCGGTGGGAAAGGGGGTTTGCAGGCGCCCTCAGAATCTTACATGCAGTCTTGAGTATTCTTATGTTAATTCTATCCAATTAACATAACATAAGCGTTAGACCAAATCCATAAGAGACAGCTATTTTGGAAATGTCTTTGAGGGTTGAAGCTGATGACACTTTAGCAGATGTATCAATAACATGCAACATTTTTAAAAACATTATAGCATCAAAAAATCTTACGGATATCTCTTCTGTTACAATCCTACAGGCAAAGCAAGAGATCTAACAGGACTCTAAAGAAAATGCTCATAGAATAGAATGGGGACAAAGAATATCCCAGAGAGAAATTGAATAAAGCTTTATTGATTTAAATTTTTTAAATGTCAATGAGTCAAATAACATAACTGCTAGAGTACACTGGATATGAGGAAGGACTGATGATTTAGACGAGCCTATGTACATGATAATGTCAGAAAGGAGGTCAGGAAGTATATTATATTGAGAAGGAGAATATGCTCTTCTTTCAACAGAAGAAAAACTATGGGTTCTTTCAAAATTAATAAAAATCTGATTTGACCAGGAAAAACACCCTCATGTTCTTGACTGCACATATGAAAGAAATCATAAAGACTAACAGGACAGGTGACTTGAATTGCAGATCCTTCTTCAAGGGAATAGCACTGAGACCAGCTGAGAATTGAAAATGTCTCCAGCCAGGACTTTAGCTAAGCAGAGTCAATAAATCTTGTTGGCTCTAGAATCCTTGGGGCTTATCATGCCGTCCTTCCAAATTGCATAGATAAAAATTCATATTACAGTCTGCTTATTCAATTTAAACTAACTTATGAAAGAAAGAGCCTAACCTCCTCGAACAGAGAGCAGAGAATCATTTTAGTTGACTGTGCATGCCACACATTCGATAGGTATGCTAATAAGAAATGTTTATTACCTGTGAAAGTTCATATGTTAATAAACACCAGTGAAGTTTAAAAGGCCTTGACAGGATTCAGCCTTGAGGATGCTACAAGAATGCTGAGACATTAAAACATATTTTTCTGGCATTTTGCTTCATCTAGTCTCAGAGGACCTCATGAGCTATTTCACCAAATCTTGCTTCCAGGAAAGCTTCGAAGGTGCAGAGCTCCTCTGGTACAGTGTCTCACACTGTTAAAACTTAGGGTTTCTTTTAACCCTGAGCTTTCTCAGCACACAGAGACTGGATAATAAATGTTAGAACTAGCTTTCTTAAGACTGGTCAATATCCCAATTTTATTTAGGTTCCCCAAAGGAAATGATGCCTGTCCACTAGAATTCAGGAAGTAATTTCAAGAGAGTGATGCCTCATTCTAAGAAAGTGAGATGGGTGTTTTTGGGTTAAATGAAATATTAATGGTCTCGGTCAGAGAGGAAACAAAGTAAGGGAGGCTAGATTTGGAGGTTTTTTTCTCTTTTTCTTTCCTTTATTCTTCTTTCTCTCCTGTCTAATTCAGCGTAATACCTACTTACATTCTAAATGTTTACCTTTATAACTCACAATAAAGTCTTAGCAACATGGCTGCCTATTCATGAGCAGCCAAAGACAATACTGGTATGGACAGGAAATCATGTGCAATGTCATTTTAAGCTTACACAGTCTTGTCCTTAATTTTTATATTTTATTCTTAGGAAAAACTCCTATTTTGTGATACAGACTAGAGGATCTCATATTTACATCTATACCCACCTCCTGCACATTGTAAATATCATTATCTTAAGCAAGAATTAAGTCCAAATAACAGCAGGACACATTTAGCAAATTAAGAATGCCTGAAGATGAGTAGAGCCAGACACTGGGAGCAAGTGAAACACAATGGCATTACCTCTTTAAATAACCAGAGCTGGGGCCCCTTGGAGAAACGGCTACATCAGCAGATTTAAAAGTAAGTCTTCCCCAACACTGAATGGGATTCCATCTTCAGACACAGCCAACGATACTACGAACCCTTTCCATGCTTGAAGTACTCTTAAGCAACTCAAAACAATGTATGATGAAGGACAGTTGACAGACATTGTAGTGGAAGTGGATCATGGGCAAATGTTTTCCTGTCATAGAAACGTTCTTGCTGCAGTCATACCCTGCTTCAGATCCATGTTCACTAGAGACCTTACAGGAAGTACTCAGAAAGAAGTGCGGATCATCGGTGTTGAAGCTGAATCGATGGATTTAGTATTGAATCATGCCTATACCTCTAGTTATTCTGACAGAGGCCAAAATTCAAGCCATGTTCACTACAGCTAGCATCTTCCATATTCCTTCCATACAAGAGCAGTGTGCTAAATATATGATTAGCCATTTGGATCCACAGAATTCTATTGGAGTCTTTATGTTTGCTGATCATTATGGTCACCAGGAACTTGGAGATCGATTAAAAGAATACATCCAAAAAATTTCCTGTGTGTCACCAAAGAACAAGAGTTTCTCTGTCCCGCGCGAATTCTCGCCAGCAAGAAAACACGCAGGGACATACGAATCCTTGCTGCAGCCAAACTTTTATTCAATCTTAAGGAGAAACCCCGCGCGCTGGCATGGCGTGGCTTATATACACCCTAGCACGGCGCATAAACACCTGATTGGTTGCTTACCCTTGATCTCATTAGGCATGCCCCGGAGTGGGCAAAGACCTGGCAGGAAGGCACTCTTGCACATGCTCACACAGTTAACTTCCTGAAAGGAAGTCGGCTGGCACAGCAGAGGCCAGCGCCATCTTGTAATGGCGGAAGCTATCCTGGCCTTCCACGTGGGGCACAGTGGAAGCCACCGCCATCTTGTGGTGGCGAAAGTTATTGCGGCCCTCTACATCTCCCCCTTATTATTTTATTTATAACAAATCATGATCACCCTATCGCGTGCAATGAGGAAACCTCAGCGATGTGGAAGGGCTGATCAAAGGAATCATTGAGTCTCTCTCATCCCAGTGCAATGGATCCACAGTTCCATGGGGTGCAAGAGCAGAGAACTCAGATACCGACTAATTCCTGAGCAAGATAACCAAATTCCAGGGGAGGCTCCTTGTTCAGTGGCCACAAGTGTGTGAGTGAATAACGGCCTTGTCACGTTTCTGTTGAGATCTGAGTTTGCAAACCAACCATAGCATGAACACTAATCCACAGCATAGGACTGCACCAAACAGAGCCACTCCCGATAAGTAGTGGGCACCTCATTTGGTCCTCCTCAGCTGTTACCACCAAGGGCCGTAGTCAAGCCACTCCTATAATAAAATTTAGAATTCCCAAATGTTAGCAACTACTCCAGAAAGTTCACCCACTGTGCTTGTCTAACAATAGGTTGGGGGAGGATAACTCCAGACACTGCAGACACAATGTCTGCAGCAGTAATGGCTGCTACAATAGCAGCAAAAGTGTCAAGGTCTTTTCCAGGACAGTTCAGGATCAGTCATTTTTCTCTGGAACAACCAGCAGACAATGGAACCATTTCTGAGATCTGTACAACCAGGGCAGAGTTCCCCAGTCCACAGCAGCTTTACGCAGGTGGCATTCCTGTGAAGCTACAGTCTGTAAAATGACAACAGCAGTTAAGGCAGCAAGAGTCACCAGGGAAATGAGGGGGGCAGCAATGGCTGGAGTCCAGTCTTCTCCGGCAAGCAGCAGTGAGCAGAGGGTCAGAGAGCGGGCCATAGTGGGACGGGACACACGCAGCGGTAACACTGACTGCAGCAACGCCAAAATCTCTGTGATGACAAAAGGTGAGGGGGAATCTTCCATCTTCCTCTCAGGGCAGAGGAATGACTCCAGGGACCCGAACCAGGAGAGCTGAATCTTTATGCAACCAGGATCAGCAAGTCTCAGCAACCACCTCTGGCAGCAGGCATACTCTTGTAGCATCCTGTAGAAAAAACACAAACATTCCCTCTTCCCCATATAAAATATCTGGACAGGATCGTGTCAATATGTGGATCTCTCTATTTCACCTAGGCAGAAGTATGCCTAGTTGTAGGGTGCCATGAACTTTGGCATCCAAATTTTAAAATTGAAATAAAAGGAGCATTATTTAGCATACAGGGATAACTCCCCCTTTTATTTATTAAGATATAGTAAAGATATTATTTATTAAGATATGTCCTCGAGGATTAAATTGAGGACACTGAGCACTTGTATTTATAAATTGACTTGTATACCAAATTATTGTCTCCAGCTTTATTGATTTGGATATATAAAGAATCAGATTTTTTTGACTAATTGTTTCTATGTAAGGCCTATAATCTGTCTGGTATCAATGTCCTCCCTTGTTAAAAGTCTAGGCAATCCAGTTTGAGTTCTTAAATGGTCTATTAAGGAACAGTTCTTAATGCTCTTAACCACTAAGCCATTTCTCTAGCACCTCACAAACTTTATTTACCTAAACATAAGCATTAATTAGAAATGTCAAATCCTGTAAATATTGTCCAATTTCAGTCTTACTAGAAATCCCTGAGCTGGCAGGACGAGGCTGAGAATTTAAAGTAAGTAAATGGAGTCTTCTTCTTTTCATATCAACTCTATTACCATTTTCAAAGTTAGGTATGAGCCTAAGGTTTAATTTAGTTGTCTGAGCCAGAGCACTGAAAGGACAGTGAGTTGTCAGACATTCACACTGAAATCACTCATTGATTTTAAGTAGAAAACCTGTCTCTAATAAAGCATTAAGTAACTGAAATCGATTATAAACCACAAGCCACTCATTGGCTATCAGTATGTGAATTGAAAGTTTGATTTAAAAACAGTGGCTAAACCATGGAAATTAATAATCTGTGTTGAAGCAACAGAAACTCAAGAGAATAAACAAGTGATCCAATGATATATGTAGCCTTTTCATTAGATGAACCACCTATAAATACAGTAAACGCATTTCCTATGGGTTGTAAGCACAAATATACAGGAAGTACAAAAGCATGTAAAGAGTAAAATTATCAATTTTGCCTGAAAAATTTGTATATGTAATAGGCCAAATATCAGTATTTTGTAATAACCAATTTGATTGTTGTTTGGAATAAGATGTTTTACCAGGTTTCTTTTTAAAATACTTCCATGTCTCTAGCCTACAATTTTGTATTAACACAACTGAAGCTTTACCTCCAATGTGGATAACAAAGGCTTAAGTCCTCTGGTAAGGTGAGGTATTTTGGCAATTAACATATCCTTAGAAGCTTAAAATTAGTTTCAAATATTCTTTTCTGGAGTAGTGCAACAGCTACTCCCCAAATATTAAAGCTCATTTTGAGAGCAAAGGTTTGTAGTAAAAATTTCCATATACACTGAAAGATTTAAAGTTCTAACTTCTTACATTGAAGAAGCAACAAAATTACATAATATAAGGCTATTAGCCATTCTTAATGATATTACGTTATGGGCTCTTTAAAATTATAAGCAAGCTCATAAAATGAAAACTCAAAATCAATCCTCTAAATCTATCTTGAAATGGCAGTTGGAGTAAACAGACTGGCTGTAATGTTCTCACAATTTCCAAAACCTCATCAATCTTTCATAAATCTTGTAACAATCTCTACCTGTTTGATTTTTTCTTAATTAAAAATAAGTTTGAGTTAGACAATGTAACATTGGCAATCCTTAATCACAATCCTTAAATTCTCCTTGTAACACCAGAGCACAACCACCACTTTGGGAAGTCACCTGAGTTCTGAGTACTGACTAGGCAGCTATTCTTGGGGCAGTGGAATAAGCATCAAAATACAGATAGCTTCAGGGCAAACCACAACTTTGGAAAGCAAAACTCGACCTCCAACAATCTAGTACAAAGTTTGACTGCCAATTCCTATATATGAACGCACGATGGTGTAGTCTCCAGTACCTCAACAAAGAGACATTGTCCTAAACTCTTTTAGAAGCCTGGTTTCTAGGATAAGATTTGCATAAAAATATTATCTCAATTTAGATCTGTTTCCTGGGTTGGCTCACGCCACATGTTGTCTAGAATGACTCCGTCCAAATTACCAGCTTTATGTCAACTTTCTGTTACCAATGTTGTACCTTTTTAACCATATCCAATAACTTAAAAGCCAACAATCTATGACCAAGGCAAGTAGAGAATATTTATACATTTAAAACCAATCAGAAACAAATTGAAGTGGCTACACATATCTTTAATATTTAGACCAAACACTATTTTTACCTTTTTAGCTATGATTTTAAGAGAAGCACCTTGTCACCAGTTGAGTCAAATAATAAGTCAGGGATTTCTCTAAGAGAAACAGCTGTCAGCTCTTGTACCAAAGAATCTGAGAAGCTGCTGGCACCTTTAAGATCAACTCGTGCAGACGCTTAGCCTCTGGGCCGCTTCTCCAGCTAACCTAGACTCCTGGCTGTAGGTACAGGGCTCTAAAGGCCTGATTGAAACTGTTTTTTTATTCATTTGTCCCTTTTTGAAACGAGTTAAAACCAAATCAAGATGTGAACGACCGGCAGATAAAGTTTTTACCATTTTTTCTTTTGAACATGAAACATAAAATATTTAAACAACGAGAAGCAAGAACTACAGACATAAACTGACAGACATGAGGACATCTTGGTGCACCAAGGACAGACAAGAGACAAAGAGGGAAAAAACCAGATGGTGTCAGCAGAGAGGTAGGATTTTCCATTTCACGGTGACTATCTACTCGAGTGGAGTCAATATGGACGATGGATTGTCTCAATTCCTGGACTAGTCCATCAACGTGTTGAAACCAAATTCCTGTAAGATACTGAGATATATTATGGGATATCTGAGCAGCACAACTGACATTCACAAATGGTATGGAAGTGAAACACAGTCCTGAGTATTTCCACTCACAACCCAATTATATTAACTTCATCAAGCTGTGCATGGGCATTGAGATGTCCTTTTGTTTGATTCTCCTGAATAAATTTACAGGAGGTCTGCCTCTATCAAGTCTAATCAGTATGACTCTGCAAAGCTTCCAGAGCCTAATCACACCATTTACAAGCACAAGGACAAAGTTTTTCTCCCAAAATACTGTGTTCCTTTTATCTCCTCCCTTTTTCTCTCCCGGGGCGTTTTTTTCAATCTTTTGCCTCCGCATTGGAGGGGACTATCTTCTTGTTACCTTTCCTTGAGCTCTTTAATTTTTTACCCAACCCTGTTTCTGACATGCCGCCTTGTCCCTCCTCCTCCCGCGCTCTTTGCTTTGCTGTTACAGCTGGGCGGCTCCCATGCGACCTCTGACGCTCTCCCATGCGCCTGATGGTAGCTAGAAACTCAAAGGCCAATAGAAAAAAACCGAGGGCTGCCAAAACAATAGTAGAGGCTTCCGCCGCATCTAGCAAAAGAGTGAGGTGGAACAGATCAAGGCTAAACATTGTCTCTCAGAGTCTCACCCACGTCCCGCAGCTTCTGGACCCTTTCCGTGAACGGAGGCTCTCCTCGGTGCCGGTGATGGTGAGGCGTTTATCCTGGGTTCTCGGCACCAAATGTCCCGCGCGACCTCTTGCCAGCAAGAAAACACGCGGGGACATACGAATCCTTGCTGCAGCCAAAATTTATTCAATCTTAAGGAGAAACCATGCATGCCTGCATGGCGCGGCTTATATATACCCTAGCGCGGCGCATACACACCTGATTGGTCGCTTACCCATGATCTCATTAGACACGCCCCAGAGTGGGCAAAGACCTGGCACGAAGGCACTCTTGCACATGCGCACACAGTTAACTTCCTGAAAGGAAGTCGGCTGGTGCGGCGGAGGCCAGCACCATCATGTAATCGCGGAAGCTATCCTGGCCTTCCATGTGGGGTGCAGTGGAAGCCAGCGCCATCTTGTGATGGCGAATGTTATAGCGGCCCTCTACATTTCTCCAGCTGACAAAAGACAAACTCAGAAGCATACTAGGTAGTGATGATTTAACTGTAGACTGGGAAGAACATGTTTATGAAAGCATTATAAGGGGTTTTGAACATGAGCAGAATGAAATAGAAATTATCGTCAAATGTCTATGTTTTCCTCTAATGGAAGATGCATCTATTGAGAAAATTCCTCCTCAGTCTGCACAGGCCATAGTCAAAAGTTGTGGAGAAAAGGGACCATCCTACACCAATGGCTGTACACAGAGGTTTGGAATGATGGCTTCCGAGATGACCATATGTTTTGATGCTGCACACAAGCACTCAGGGAAGAAGCAGACAGTGCCTTGTCTAGATATAGTCACAGGAAGGGTGTTTAAACTATGCAAACCACCAAATGACTTAAGAGAAGTTGGGATTCTTGTATCACCAGATAATGACATATATACATTGCAGGAGGGTACAGGTCAAGCAGCAGTGAGGTGTCCATTGATCACAAAGCAGAAAATGATTTTTGGATGTATGACCATTCCATCAATAGATAGCTTACCAAGCCATCCTTGCTTCGGGCCAGAATAGGCTGCAAACTAGTATATTGCTGTGGTAAAATGTATGCTATTGGAGGACATGTTTACGAAAGTGATGGAAGAAACTCACTGAAGTCTGTGGAGTGCTATGATAGCAGGGAGAATTGCTGGATGATGGTTTGTGCCATTCCGGCTGCAATGGAGTTTCATAATGCTGTGGAGCACAAAGAAAAAAAAATCTATATTTCACAGGGAGAATTTTTCCTCTTCAATGAGGCTGAAAGAGACTCCTGGGGATTTTTAATACCCTTGACTGTGCCTAGAATCCAGGGCTTAGTAGCTGTGTACAAATACTTAATCTACTACATAGCTGGAACCTGTGGAGATCATGAGTGTGTTTTTTACTATTGAAGCCTACGATATTGAGTTAAATAAATGGACTTGAAAAAGGACTTTCCTTGCGATCAGTCTATAAATCCGTACCTTAAGCTGATACTTTTCCAGAATAAACTTCATTTATTTGTACAAGCTACTCAAGTGACTGTTGAAGAACATATTTTCAGAACCAGCACGAAAAAAAAAATTTTCTTTACCAGTATGATAACATTGCTGACCCGTGAATAAAAGTGTATGAGAACCCAGATAGGATGGCCACCATTTTGAGTGTTCAGTGGCTAAACTCTATCCTCAATGTCTTCAGAAAGTTCTTTAATAAGTAGCAGGCCAAAGCATGTCATTGGACTCTCAGACTAAGGAAGCTTGTTTAGGAAATGCTGTCCACATTGAAGAAAGCTAACACTTTTGTATTCAGAAATGGGTGCTCATAGAGATTGTGGTACCGGGACGGATTTGCTTTTACCTTCATGATATTTTTGTTTTAGTCAGGAATGGTAACAAAGTGCAATTTTCAGCATTTTTCCACCCATGGCCTAAAAGTATCGCCCTAGAATTTTGCGATAAATAGTTGCTGAGAAACCAGGTGAATTCAAGACAACTATGTACTCTTGAAAAACAGAGTATTCCTGGGTAAAGAAATCCAAACTGGTTAACGTCACTTTTTATTTTAAATACCAGGAACAATATGAGGCAATGTCATTTATTTAGCTGTGATTTCTCTAACACAGAAAAGCAGTAACTTAGGTCATCAGTCATTATTTATATCTATTCACATATATATTTTTGGTGTACTGTTTTCAAGTGTACAGGATTTAAATGTGCTCTGTCAGACTGAAGGAAAACTCAGTTTTCAGAATGAATTTTTAGTCACATTGTTTCATATTTCTCATGTAACTTTTAAGTTAAGCTACAAGGTTAAAGTGGCAGTTTTCTGTCCATAACTTTTTCAAGTGCTAACACTGTCCCATTAAAATTCCAGAAAGGGCTCAGGTTTGCAGGTGACTGGTGCTCGTTTAAGTTAATTCACGTGTCATTAGATAGATTTAAATGGTTTATGAGTCTATGTTTCTCTTTCAGATTAGCATGCTAGTTCCATGGTCATGGGACTTTACCTTGTGACTCCACGAGGTCTGCTATTTGTGTGATAGGATATGGCTGTTGGCCATTGTTCTAACTGGATTTAGTTTTACAATTCCAAATTTGCACTAACATGGGGTGTTTTGTTGCCCAAACTCTTTTCCCATCCTCTCCCTTTCCAGTCATTGTTAGTATCGTGAAAGTTAACTAATACCGTGAAGTTTTAACACCTACTTATAAAATTCTGTTTTCCAGAAACAAGAGTCTTGGAGTGGTCTAATAATTCAGTGGCTTCTAAGTTTCCTATTACAGTTACAACCTCTCTATTTTTGGCCCTCAACAGTAATGAATATTTTTATGTTGAAACACTTGTAGCTGAAGGCGACATAGAAGGAAGGATGAGTGAGTGAACAGAGTCATAGGTTTCTGTACTCTAGGTACTATGGCACTGTTCATATTGAACTGATAAGTGTCTCAAAATTAGTTAGGAATATTAACATAAACTCCTTTTTTACCTAAGGCAGGCATTTAGGTTGGTAACATACTCATTACTATTCCTACTCTAACTGATAAAGAATATTACACATGAGACAGAGCCTGTACTCAGAACGGGTTTTCTTTTTTTTTTTTTCTTTTTAAATATAAAACTGTTCATTTAGTCAGAGTCCCTTTTAATGATCTTTGAATAATTATACTTAATCTCATACTAGCCAAAAATATACAACTTATAAAGTCGTAACTTTATAACTAGCATATTTTATTGGATATTTTTATTTACATTTCAAATGTTATTCCCTTTTCCAGTTTCCCTCCCATAAACCCCCTATCACATCCCTCCACCCCCTGCCTCTGTGAGGCTGAAGTTTTCTTAGAGAGAGTCAGTTTGATTCTCTAGAAGAATATTGGCATGGTTTATATTGGGGGAAAAAACGTATTATACAAAGCGTAAGGTGATCAATAGTGTGAAACAAATGGAAAACATTGTCTGTTGCATCACGTACCTCCTTTTCCTTAAACTTTGTAGACTGCTGTACTATGGCCTTACACAGGGAGAGTTCTTTGAAGCAGTTCAAGTGGACAACATTCACAAAATGAGTGTGTATGTGTGCTACACAGCTGGATGTGTGTGGCTTTTCCTAATCTCTTTGTAAATTTTGTCAACCAATATTTTTTTAACTTCTACTGTTTGTCTTGTGTTTTCTTTTTTTCATGCTTTTTAGGGTTATTTCTCGGAATTTTTCGAATTACATTATAGTTTTGTATTGCTAATGAGAGTTAAGATAATTTTTTTTTATTAACTTGAGTATTTCTTATATACATTTCAAGTGTTATTCCCTTTCCCGGTTTCCAGGCAAACATCCCCCTCACCCCTCCCCTTCTTATGGGTGTTCCCCTCCCAACCCTCCCCCCATTGCCGCCCTCCCCCCATAGTCTAGTTCACTGGGGGTTCAGTCTTAGCAGGACCCAGGGCTTCCCCTTCCACTGGTGCTCTTACTAGGATATTCATTGCTACCTATGAGGTCAGAGTCCAGGGTCAGTCCATGTATAGTCTTTAGGTAGTGGCTTACTCCCTGGAAGTTCTGGTTGCTTGACATTGTTGTACTTTTGGGGTCTCGAGCCCCTTCAAGCTCTTCCAGTTCTTTCTCTGATTCCTTCAACGGGGGACCTATTCTCAGTTCAGTGGTTTGCTGCTGGCATTCGCCTCTGTATTTGCTGTATTCTGGCTGTGCCTCTCAGGAGCGATCTACATCTGGCTCCTGTCGGTCTGCACTTCTTTGCTTCATCCATTTTGTCTAATTGGGTGGCTGTATATGTATGGACCACATGTGGGGCAGGCTCTGAATGGGTGTTCCTTCAGTATCTGTTTTAATCTTTGCCTCTCCCTTCCCTGACAAGGGTATTCTTTTTCCTCATTTAAAGAAGGAGTGAAGCATTCACATTTTGATCATCCGTCTCGAGTTTCGTTTGTTCTAGGGATCTAGGGTAATTCAAGCATTTGGGCTAATAGCCACTTATCAATGAGTGCATACCATGTATGTCTTTCTGTGATTGGGTTAGCTCACTCAGGATGATATTTTCCAGTTCCAACCATTTGCCTACGAATTTCATAAACTCATTGTTTTTGATAGCTGAGTAATATTCCATTGTGTAGATGTACCACATTTTCTGTATCCATTCCTCTGTTGAAGGGCATCTGGCTTCTTTCCATTTTCTGGCTATTATAAATAAGGCTGCGATGAACATAGTGGAGCACATGTCTCTTTTGTATGTTGAGGAATCTTTTGGGTATATGCCCAAGAGAGGTATAGCTGGATCTTCAGGCAGTTCAATGTCCAATTTTCTGAGGAACCTCCAGACTGATTTCCAGAATGGTTTTACCAGTCTGCAATCCCACCAAAAATGGAGGAGTATTCCTCTTTCTCCACATCCTCGCCAGCATCTGCTGTCACCTGAGTTTTTGATCTTAGCCATTCTCACTGGTGTGAGGTGAAATCTCAGGGTTGTTTTGATTTGCATTTCCCTTATGACTAATGATGTTGAACATTTCTTTAGGTGTTTCTCAGCCATTCGGCATTCCTCAGCTGTGAATTCTTTGTTTAGCTCTGAACCCCATTTTTTAATAGGGTTATTTGTTTCCCTGCGGTCTAACTTCTTGAGTTCTTTGTATATTTTGGATATAAGGCCTCTATCTGTTGTAGGATTGGTAAAGATCTTTTCCCAATCTGTTGGTTGCCGTTTTGTCCTAACCACAGTGTCCTTTGCCTTACAGAAGCTTTGCAGTTTTATGAGATCCCATTTGTCGATTCTTGATCTTAGAGCATAAGCCAGTGGTGTTTTGTTCAGGAAATTTTTTCCAGTGCCCATGTGTTCCAGATGCTTCCCTAGTTTTTCTTCTATTAGTTTGAGTGTGTCTGGTTTGATTTGGAGGTCCTTGATCCACTTGGACTTAAGCTTTGTACAGGGTGATAAGGATGGATCGATCTGCATTCTTCTACATGTTGCCCTCCAGTTGAACCAGCACCATTTGCTGAAAATGCTATCTTTTTTCCATTGGATGGTTTTGGCTCCCTTGTCAAAAATCAAGTGACCATAGGTGTGTGGGTTCATTTCTGGGTCTTCAATTCTATTCCATTGGTCTATCTGTCTGTCTCTGTACCAGTACCATGCAGTTTTTACAACTATTGCTCTGTAATACTGCTTGAGTTCAGGGATAGTGATTCCTCCTGAAGTCCTTTTATTGTTGAGGATAGCTTTAGCTATCCTGGGTTTTTTGTTATTCCAGATGAATTTGCAAATTGTTCTGTCTAACTCTTTGAAGAATTGGATTGGTATTTTGATGGGGATTGCATTGAATCTGTAGATTGCTTTTGGTAAAATGGCCATTTTTACTATATTAATCCTGCCAATCCATGAGCATGGGAGATCTTTCCATCTTCTGAGGTCTTCTTCAATTTCTTTCCTCAGTGTCTTGAAGTTCTTATTGTACAGATCTTTTACTTGCTTGGTTAAAGTCAAACCGAGGTACTTTATATTATTTGGGTCTATTATGAAGGGTGTCGTTTCCCTAATTTCTTTCTCGGCTTGTTTCTCTTTTGTATAGAGGAAGGCAACTGATTTATTTGAGTTAATTTTATACCCAGCCACCTTGCTGAAGTTGTTTATCAGCTTTAGTAGTTCTCTGGTGGAACTTTTGGGATCACTTAAATATACTATCATGTCATCTGCAAATAGTGATATTTTGACCTCTTCTTTTCCGATCTGTATCCCCTTGATCGCCTTTTGTTTTCTGATTGCTCTGGCTAGAACTTCAAGAACTATATTGAATAAGTAGGGAGAGAGTGGGCAGCCTTGTCTAGTCCCTGATTTTAGTGGGATTGCTTCAAGTTTCTCTCCATTTAGTTTAATGTTAGCAACTGGTTTGCTGTATATGGCTTTTACTATGTTTAGGTATGGGCCTTGAATTCCTATTCTTTCCAGGACTTTTATCATGAAGGGGTGTTGAATTTTGTCAAATACTTTCTCAGCATCTAATGAAATGATCATGTCGTTCTGTTCTTTCAGCTTGTTTATATAATGGATCACGTTGGTGGTTTTCTGTATATTAAACTATCCCTGCATGCCTGGGATGAAGCCAACTTGATCATGGTGGATGATTGTTTTGATGTGCTCTTGAATTCGGTTTGCCAGAATTTTATTGAGTATTTTTGTGTCGATATTCATAAGGGAAATTGGTCTGAAGTTCTCTTTCTTTGTTGGGTCTTTGTGTGGTTTAGGTATAAGAGTAATTGTGGCTTCGTAGAAGGAATTCGGTAGTTCTCCATCTGTTTCAATTTTGTGGAATAGTTTTGATAATATTGGTATGAGGTCTTCTATGAAGGTTTGATAGAATTCTGCACTAAACCCGTCTGGACCTGGGCTCTTTTTGGTTGGGAGACCTTTAATGACTGCTTCTATTTCCTTAGGAGTTATAGGGTTGTTTAACTGGTTTATCTGTTCCTGATTTAACTTCGATACCTGGTATCTGTCTAGGAAATTGTCCATTTCCTGAAAATTTTCAAGTTTTGTTGAATATAGGTTTTTATAGTAAGATCTGATGATTTTTTGAATTTCCTCTGAATCTGTAGTTATGTCTCCCTTTTCATTTCTGATTTTGTTAATTTGGACACACACTCTGTGTCCTCTCGTTAGTCTGGCTAAGGGTTTAATCTATCTTGTTGATTTTCTCAAAGAACCAACTTTTGGTTCTGTTGATTCTTTCTATGGTCCTTTTTGTTTCTACTTGGTTGATTTCAGGTCTGAGTTTGATTATTTCCTGCCTTCTACTCCTCCTGGGTGTATTTGCTTCTTTTTGTTCTAGAGCTTTTAGGTGTGCTGTCAAGCTGCTGACATATGCTCTTTCCTGTTTCTTTCTGCAGGCACTCAGCGCTATGAATTTTCCTCTTAGCACAGCTTTCATTGTGTCCCATAAGTTTGGGTATGTTGTACCTTCATTTTCATTAAATTCTAAAAAGTTTTTAATTTCTTTCTTTATTTCTTCCTTGACCAGGTTATCATTGAGTAGAGCATTGTTCAATTTCCACGTATATGTGGGCATTCTTCCCTTATTGTTATTGAAGACCGGTTTTAGGCCGTGGTGGTCCGATAGCAAGCATGGGATTATTTCTATCTTTCTGTACCTGTTGAGGCCCGTTTTTTGACCAATTATATGGTCAATTTTGGAGAAAGTACCATGAGGAGCTGAGAAGAAGGTATATCCTTTTGCTTTAGGATAGAATGTTCTATAAATATCCGTTCTATAAATATCTGGCATTTGTGTTCTCTTAGGGTCTGTATGACATCCGTCCAGGATCTTCTGGCCTTCATAGTTTCTGGCGAGAAGTCTGGTGTGATTCTGATAGGCCTGCCTTTATATGTTACTTGACCTTTTTCCCTTACTGCCTTTAATATTCTTTCTTTATTTTGTGCATTTGGTGTTTTGACAATTATGTGATGGGAGGTGTTTCTTTTCTGGTCCAATCTATTTGGAGTTCTGTAGGCTTCTTGTATGCCTATGGGTATCTCTTTTTTTAGGTTAGGGAAGTTTTTTTCTATGATTTTGTTGAAGATATTTACTGGTCCTTTGAGCTGGGAGTCTTCACTCTCTTCTATACCTATTATCCTTCGGTTTGATCTTCTCATTGAGTCCTGGATTTCCTGTATGTTTTGGACCAGTAGCTTTTTCCGCTTTACATTATCTTTGACAGCTGAGTCAATGATTTCTATGGAATCTTCTGCTCCTGACATTCTCTCTTCCATCTCTTGTATTCTGTTGGTGAAGCTTGTATCTACAGCTCCTTGTCTCTTCTTTTGGTTTTCTATATCCAGGGTTGTTTCCATGTGTTCTTTCTTGATTGCTTCTATTTCCATTTTTAATTCCTTCAACTGTTTGATTGTGTTTTCCTGGAATTCTTTCAGGGATTTTTGTGTCTCCTCTCTATGGGCTTCTACTTGTTTATTTATGTTTACCTGGAATTCTTTCAGGCATTTTTGCGATTCCTCTCTGTAGGCTTCTACTTGTTCTCTAAGGGAGTTCTTCACGTCTTTCTTGAAGTCCTCCAGCATCATGATCAAAAATGATTTTGAAACTAGATCTTGCTTTTCTGGTGTGTTTGGATATTCCATGTTTGTTTTGATGGGAGAATTGGGCTCCGATGGTGCCATGTAGTCTTGGTTTCTGTTGCTTGGGTTCCTGCGCTTGCCTCTCGCCATCAGATTATCTCTAGTGTTACTTTGTTCTGCTATTTCTGACAGTGGCTAGACTGTCCTATAAGCCTGTGTGTCAGGAGTGCTGTAGACCTGTTTTCCTCTCTTTCAGTCATTTATGGGGACAGAGTGTTCTGCTTTCGTGCGTGTAGTTTTTCCTCTCTACAGGTCCTCAACTGTTCCTGTGGGCCTGTGTCTTGAGTTCACCAGGCAGCTTTCTTGCAGCAGAAAATTTGGTCTTCCCTGTGGTCCCGAGGCTCAAGTTCGCTCGTGGGGTGCTGCCCACGGGCTCTCTGCAGTGGCAGCAACCAGGAAGACCTGTGCCGCCGTTTCCGGGAGCTTCAGTGCACCAGGGTTCCAGATGGTCTTTGGCTTTTTCCTCTGGCGTCCAAGATGTGTGTGCAGAGAGCAGTCTCTTCTGGTTTCCCAGGCTTGTCTGCCTCTCTGAAGGTTTAGCTCTCCCTCCCACGGGATTTGGGTGCAGAGAACTGTTTATCTGGTCTGTTTCCTTCAGGTTCCAGCGGTGTCTCAGGCAGGGGTCCTGCTGCTCCTGGGCCCTCCCCCACGGGAGCCCAGAGGCCTTATACAGTTTCCTCTTGGGCCAGGGATGTGGGCAGGGGTGAGCAGTGTTGGTGGTCTCTTCCGCTCTGCAGCCTCAGGAGTGCCCACCTGACCAGGCGGTTGGGTCTCTCTCTCTCACGGGGTCTGGGAGCAGAGAGCTGCTGCGGACCGGTATCCACGGGTGTGGGACTTCCGGTAAACACAGAACGTGCCCGGTCCTAGAGGAATTCTGCTTCCGTGTGTCCCAAGCTCACCAGGCAGCTTTCTTCAAGAAAAATTTTTTTACAAGAAATAACCAAGTAATTTATATTTGAAAACTTTTCTGAGTATCTAAGGTTTCCTGCCACTACGACAATCTCAGTATTTAGGAAAATTCATTACTTGAAGACATGACATAGAATACTGAATTAGCAATATGTATGTACTGTATGATATGTAAGAGAACAAACACTGTGGCCAATGCTACTAGATATATTTGCTACTAGATTTATTGTGTTGATCTGTACAACACTCGATCCTTTTGTCATAACTGTAGGTTGAGGGAATTATCTAAGAATAGTGTATGAAAGCCAATGTTTAGAATTTGCTATGTGAATAGAATATATACTATTGAATTTTGTATGAACTATTTGTTTACATTACATAGCCGGAATATCTTGCCTTTTAAAGTGATTTCAGAAAAGGTTCTAGGAAACTAAGGATCAGTGATATGTGTGGGTTTAGGTATAGAAATGTAATGTACATTTTCATAGTATGAAATTTTAAGTAAAAGACACAATGGCTACAGCAGAATTAAAGATCTAACAAATGCCACCCCTACTTTAAAAAAATAAAAAGTATGCCTGAAGATATACACTTAGCTACTGAATATTTTCCTTCTGCAAACTCCAAGCATTTTCTCTGCTTGGACACTTACACCTCCCCTGCTCCTGTTTACTCTCCCACATTGTGGTTTCACAAAAGTGAGAGTTAAAACAAAGTTTGCAGTTTAGCAAGAATCTGGGCACAGTACCAAAATGGACTTGACATGGGGCAATACTCACTGTAAACATTCAAAGGCAGAAAACCAATCAAGTTCAGAGACTAAATCTTCACATCAACTCTGTAATTGCAGTTTTCAATGATAAAGACACTCATTAAAATCTTTTAATGCTCATTAATCTTGTAAAAGATATCATTTTCACTTGTGTTTTTAAGACAAGGCACTTTGTTTGGATATCCTCTCTCCTGATATTGATAATATTTCCTCTCTTTAACTCTCTAGATACTGTCGCCTGTCTTGCTCTGTTAGGTTTCTGTTTGAGGAACTTTGAGTTCCTGTTCTTCCAATGCCTATTAATCTGATGTATGCTTGCCAATGTTATTTTAGTCCTTTGCTTTTGATTACTTATAATGACCTGTTGTGACTCTCTCAATAACTCTTTTAATGTTCAGTCTTCTCATCCTTATGGAGTTTTGGTTTTTAAGTCTTACGGAGATTTTTATCATTAACATATTCTGTAAGAAGTTGATATGCCCTACCTCTGTCTACTGTTTCTTCTTTCTCTTTTCTTCAGCCTTGTCTCCCCAGTACCAGAGTGTGTTCATTAGATGAAGGAAATGTATTCTTATTGTTGTCAGATATTTTATATTTCCCCTTATTCACAGAGAAATCCTGGCTTTTTATAACTATCATGCCTATGGTGACTGGTATGCTGGTATGACATATATATATATATATATATATATATATATATATATATATATATATATATATATTCCAACCTATAGTCCTATTTTATGCTATATGAAGTTCTATTTTTATATGTCTTATGAAATTTGACTATCTTATACCATATGAAGTCCTGACTATTGTATGCCATATAAAGGTGTTCTCCAGATCAGTCCCCTGTGGTTACACATGGAGGTTTCTTGCACTCTACTCAAATCCCCTTGCTCATTCTTAAGCCAGTTCACTCAGTGGAGACTTAGTCACAGACTGTGCATCCCCACTCTCTTGAAATTTGATTACAAGTCTCACCACAGTCACACAACCTCTGTGATGTCAAAACCATCAAATCAGTACTAAGACTTCAATTTTACCATTTTCAACAAAAGATTGGATCTGCAATGGTTTCAGAGTTTCAGAGCTTCATCGCCTCATCCAGGGGAAGATGTGGCAGGGGAGATAGCTCTGCTCATGGTGGCCAGAAGCAGGTGGATCTTACTACTATATCTCATACTAGTATTTGTGAGGTAAGTGGATGAATGTGTCCAGAAGGCACTGACAGTGATGAATGAGGCATGGTAGTGTCAGGTGCCAAAATTAAGTTCCTTTTAAAATGTCCAAGGTTCGAGTTATTTTGAACATTTCTATAATTATATAGTAGAATATAAATGGCATGCACTGTGCTGTTTTTCAAGCAAATTTAGTGAGTTCCTATATTCATCACCTCACAGTCTAGAAATGTGCAATCATAACAGCGAATTTGATTAGAGTTCCCTTAATGCTACTAGGCCTGAGAGACTGGAAGAATTTTTTTTATGTTGTCTTGCCATAACAACAATGGTTAATAACCTTCACATCTAGCAACACATTTTGAATAGAACTACATGTTCTTGCCTCGTTGGCATGTGTTTATACTTGTGATTTCTTCTCAAACTTTCTATTTAAAATTGTCAATCCATTCTCATGCTTCCTCTCCACTCACCTTCATCAGACCTGTAGACCCTGAACCATACAGGCTATCTTCCATTCCCGCACCCATCTTCCCTGCTCACTGAGTCCTCTGTGGCATGTCAAGCTACCCTTAGCAGATTGCTATCCCTTCTGGACCTCCATTCTCTTTTGAACCTTCTGCCCATCTTCATCAGACATGCAGAGCCTGAACCATACTGACCTTCCGATCTTGAACCAAACAACCCAAAGATACCCACCAGAGGCCTGCCGCACCATAATATTCAGGTTAATCCTCATTCCAATACTTAACTACAGCAGGAACATTGAGGGCCAAAGCCATCAACATGGCTAAAGGCCCTCAAAACAAACAAACTGAAAAAACAGGAACAAAAGCCAGAACACTATAACACCTTCAGAACACAGCTACCCTATGACAATAAGCCTTGGGTAGCCTAACACAAAATAAGCATAAGAAAATGACCTTAAATCTAATCTTAAAAAGATGATAAAGGCCTTTAAAAGGGAAATGAATAAATCCCTTAAAGAAAAGCCAGAAAATACAATCAAAGAGATAGAGATCTTAAAAAAGAAACTAATAAATCCTTTAAAGATATGCAGGAAAATACAATGAAACCGATGATGGAAATAAAACTGTCCAAGAACGGAAAGCAGAAATAGAAACAATAAAGAAAAGACAAACCGGGAGAATATTGGAGATGGAAAACCTAGAGAACAGCAACTACAGAGTTAAGCATCACCAATAGAATATAGGAGACAGAAGAAAGCACCTCAACCATAGAAGACATAGTAGAAGAAATCGATACATCAGTCAAATAAAATGTCAAATCTAAAACTTTTCTGACACAAAACATCTAGGAAATCTGGGATACAATGAGAAGACCTAACCTATGGGTATTAGGAAAAGAAGATGAAGAGTCTCAGCTCCAAGGCAATACCTTGTAACCACAGATGCCAAGCTAGATTAGTATACCCAGCAAAATTCTCCATCACCGTAGATGGAGATTCTCAAGGCAAATTCAAATTCAAACAACACCTATCCAAAAAATCAAGTGCTACAGAAAATATTAGAAGAAAAATACCAACCCAAAAAACACAGGAAATAAGCGATTCCAAACCAGCACAAACAAAGGAAGCATCACACACACACACACACACACACACACACACACACACACACACCAACATCGAAATAGCAGGAATTATTAAAATAACAGGGATTAACCATCACTGGTCGTTAAATTTCTCAATATGAATGGACTCAGTTAAAACGACAAGACTAACAAAATGGATGTTGCTTTAAAGAAACACATTTAAATGATAAAAACAGATATTTCCTCAGGTAAAGGGCTAGAAAATAGTTTTAAAAACAAACAGGCCCAAGAAGCAAGCTGTAGTAGTTATTCTAATATCTACTAAAATAGACATACAACCAAAATTAATCCAAAGAGACAGAGAAGGACACTTCATATTCATCAAAGGAAAAAAAATCTACCAAGATGGTATCTCAATTCTGAACATCTATTTCCCAAACACAAGAACACCCACATTTATAAAACACACGTTGCTAAAGCTTAAATCACACATTGAGCCATACACATTAATAGTCGGGACACCCCATTCTCAGTAATAAGCAGGACATGCATATAAAAACCAAATCAAAAAAGAAATAAAACTAGCAGACATTATGAAGCAAATGGACCTAATAGACCTTTATAGAATATTTCACCCAAACTCGAAAGAATATGTGTTCATCTCATCACCTCATCCATCCTGCTCCAAAACTGACCATCTAGTCAGTCACAAAGCAAGCCTCAACAGATACAAGAAAATTGAAACAATAGCTTGTATTTTATCAGGTCACCATAGATTAAAGCTGGGCTTCAACAACAACAGAAACAACAAAAACCTACATGCTCTTGGAAATTGAACAACTCCCTGTTCAATGGTCTTTGAGTCGGGGAAGAAATAAAGAAACAAACCAAGGATTTTGTAGAATTCTATAAAATTGAAGGCACAAAACACATAAATTCGTGGGACATGATGAGAGTAGTGCTAAGAGGAAAGTTCATAATATTAATTGCTTCCGCAAAGAAAGTAGGAAGTTCTCATGCCTCCAATTTAAAAGTACACCAGAAAGCTCTAGAGAAGAAGACAGAAGAATAAGAAAGAAGATAGAAGAAAAACGAGGAGGCAGGGGAGGGGAGGAAGAAATGGAAAAGAGGGAGAGGGAGAGGGAGGAGAAGAAGAAAGAGGAGGAGAGGGAAAGGGTGGAGGAGAAGGAGGAGGAGAATGAGAAAAGAAACCACACCGAAGAGGAGTAGAAGGCAGGAAATAATTCCGAGATGAAATAAATCAGTTAGAAACAAAGAAAACTATAAAAAGAATCAACAAAACCAAGAGTTGGTTCTTTAGTATTTAAGAACATAGACAAACACTTAACCAAACTAAACAAAAGACAGAGACACTTAAGACATTCAGAGAATGTCTTAATTCAAAAGACTAAACTCTGCAAAACAAATTCAAAGAAAAAAAAAACCTCATGATTGCTTATCTCATTAGATGCTGAAAATGCCTTTGACAAAATCCAATACCCACTTCATGTTAAAAGTATCAGAGAGATAAGGGATACAAAGCACATTGCCTAACCTAACACACAGCACAATAGCCATCATCAAATTAAATGGAGGAAAACTTAAATCAATTCAACTAAATTCAACCAAAATCAGATAAAGCTATCATATATCTCCCTACTAGCATGGTTGTTCTCTGAGAGGCTCTACCCAGCATCTGACTCAGATACCCACAGTCAAACACTAGATGGAGCAAGGGGAGGATTGCAAACTGGAAAGGGATAGGATCTCCACAGAAAGACCAACAGAGTCAAATCGCCTGAAATATTGGGGGCCCTCAGAGAGTGAACCACAAACGAAAGAGCAAACAGAGGCTGAATTTTAGGTCTCCCTGCACACTTGTAGCAGAACTGGAGCTTGGTCTTCATGTGGGTTCCTAACAATTGGAGCTGGGGTTATGCCAAAAGCTGTTGCCTGTCCATTAGCTATGTTCTAGCTGGCTGCCTTGTCTGGCCTCAGTGGGAGAGAATGCACATCTACAGAGACTTGATGTACCAGGGTGGGCAGAATACCCAATGGGATTCTTAACTGCTTAGAAGGGAAGGGGAGGAGGAAAGAATTGTGAAAAGGCTTGGACCAGAGGTAGGCAGTAAACAGGAAGTAAAGTGAATGAATAAATAATAATTAATTAAAAAATACAAAACTGTTAATCCCCTTTGAAATGTTTCTTACTGAATTCTAATTAGATGTAACTGCAGAACTAATTTTGTTTCCATTTGCATATTTATTGGGTTTTTTTGTTTGTTTGTTTGTTTGTTTGTTTGTTTCCAGGTCATATGTTGTTACTCTTGAAGTGAATTTGTATCAAGAGTCAGAGTGGTTGGATGATACCAGAAAAATAAGTCCCACTGAATCAATAAGCAAGGGGAATAGGAGCTCACAGAGACTGGAGAAGCAACCACAGGTACTATATAGATCCACAACAGGTCCTCTTGCATATATAGCATAGATTATTTACTTAGTTTTGTGGGAGTCCTGACTGGGAGAGCAAGTTAGAATATATCTCCTGTGCCAACTCTTGGGATGCTTTTCCTCAGTGGGGTTGCTGTGTCCACGTCAATATGATAGTTTTGCTTCAACTTACACTTTCCTTTGTCATGATTGGTTGTTATCTCTTAGAAGCTTGCCGTTTTTTCTAATGAGAAACAGAGAGGGAGCAGATCAAGAAGGGAGAGGATGAGAGAGAAATGGGAGAAGTAAAGAGAGGGGAAACTATTGTTAGGATAAATTGTATGAAAATAATCTATTTTTTAATTTAACAATTGAACACTTCCAGAATACTTGCTACTCAAAATTCATATTGTTGACTGAATAATTATTACTGTGTGTACATTTGATTCTTTTTACTAAGATACATCTCTGGAGATATGCCATTCATTATGTGTACTTCATTTCTAATTTTGTCAAATTGCTCAATAGTATTTTGTAGTAAAGCAAAATTGCCTAACATTTCACAATTTTGAAATCTTTATAAGTAAATACATCAATTTTACTCTTAGTAGTTTGTTGGCAGACAGTTTCTTGCCCTTCAGACACAAATGTTGTCTTGTTATTTCATAAATTTTACATCACTGTGTCAGGATTTGTCCATAGAAAAGGTCAACTCTATTGATTTTATTTGTAAAAGGGTAATAATTTTAATTAATCACTTAAATTGATTAAGAAATACCTATGGCTTTATAGAGATAATGTTTGGGCTCTCTCTGTGCTAGAATATCTAAATATAATTTGTCATTTTGCCAGAAGATGAGAAATAACAGGTAAGACTCTTAACATGAAGAAATTTTAAAAAGTATTCAATGGATGATGTAGTGGTAGCAGGGGAGGTCATATTCATTAAATTATCTTACAAGTGATTCTACAGAATGAAACACATAGAGTAGTTTCCCATGTGCTGCACACTGTTGTGAATGTACATCTGGTTAGATAATTGGATTTTAGCATAGAATGATCTAAGATTCAGGAGCCATGGGTAAGTTGGTCAAAAACAATTTACAAGACATCTCCTGATCTATGCGGGAAGATCAGGTGATAGAGGAAAAAATATGTATTGGGCAATTTTACTCTGTTCAATTGCAGTAGTGTGCTAGCTGTGAATCTCACTAAACCAACCACGTAGACTCTGAAAGACAACATCTTCTCCCATCCAGGACACAACAAAAAGCTGCTAAAAGTCCCTGCATACTCTGATATGCCAGGTTAAGATTCGTTTTATTCTTATCTATTATCAGAGTCAAGATAGTAGCTGCCTTGTGATCTGTTTCCTTTTAAAAGACAATTATTTTAGTTTGAGATTACAGCTATGAATAGTATATGTTCTGATCAAATTACCAGCTCTGCCATACCCACCATTTTCCCACTGTACTCCACCACTTTTTATTCCCAATTTCATATGTATTTTTTCAAACAAATTGAGTCCAATTTGTCTTATCAGCATGTGGCTAGGTATAATGTTAAGTTTTGGAATGTTCCTTTGTATTGTAATGTTAAATATTGCACACTAAAGTCTGATTGCCACCAAGCACGCAGAGTTCCTCACATATACCATGTGATGCCTACGTAATTTGGCCCCATGTTATCACCCATTCATCAATAATGATTCCTACAGCTGGGCAGAGAGAGGTGGGCATATAATTGGTTCACAGGCTTAGGTCTGAGGCAGAGACCAAGAGGAGGAGGAGAAGGAGGAGGTGGAGAAGATGCTTTGGGGTTGTTAAACCATAAGGACATGAGCATGATTGCTGCCTAGTTGGAATAAAAGAAGCCCAAATGGAAACTGCCAAGTTGTAACTCAGGGTTATTGACAGAGATGTAGATGAAATAGCATAGAACATTGATATCTGCCAGCTATAGTGCTGTTAAGGTTAACTTTAATTATAAAGGTTTCATATCTTTTATTTTGGATCTGAATGGTCAGGAATAGGTAGAAATTCCCCATTAACTATTTACCAAAACAGGATAAAGCCATCTCCTGAAGCATGGTTAGCCATCACATTCTGAAGATCCTGACTCCATCCATAGTTGCCCTCACCTGCCAGTAACTCCTCAGGCAGGCATGGGAGTCAATGTGTCCCTTATCTATTCTAGGATTATGGTCTGTAATCTTGGGCAGGTTTTGTGCATACTAATGGGATTTGTATGTGCAACAATTTTTCAGTCTTCAGAAAATTCTAGCCGTCACATCGATATTGTGGAATCTCAACATATCCTTTCATAACTTGGCCCTTATGGAAGAGACCAATGTAATATTGTTTTATTTTTCCAGGTTTTGTGACTTGATGAAGGGAGGACTAAGTGAGTAACTATGTCTCATGAAATTCTTCCACATTTATCATCAGACTGCTTATGATTGACTGCAATTATGCCATAAAACATTGGTCATACACTTACACTGTTGAATTGGATGATATGAATACATTGATCAACATAGATAGAAAAATTTTTCATTCATTATGTGGAAGAAATAATGGTGTAAAGTAACATGTAACTATGTAAACTAACATGCTTTCAATTCTTTATAGAGAAGAATTCAGAGACAAGTCACATTATGATGTCACTAGTTTTGTGAGATATTCTAAAATCTATGTGCCACAAATAATTGAACATGAAGTAATTAAATCTTGTCTTATTGAGATCACTCCATCATAAAAGAGATAGTAAATGCTCTCATGAAAACAGAATAATTAAAATTGTTATTCAGGCAGTCCGGACCTTGCCCTGATCTGAAGGGACTAGGCCAAACAGCTCCCTGCACCCAAATCCTGTGGGAGGGAGAGAGAGACCTTCAGAGGGGCAGACACATCTGGGAAGCAAGAGGAGACTACTCCCTGCCCACATTTCTGACTCTAGAGGAAAATGCCTAGCACCATCTGGGCCCCCTTTTCACAGGGACACTGGAGAAGGCGGCACAGGCCCTTCTGGTTGCTGCCAGCATGGAGAGCTAAAACGCAGCCCCCAGAGTAGCCACTTCAAGCCTGAGACCAGAGGTAAGACCAACTATTCTGCTCCAAGTGACTTGCCTGTGGGACTCAGGACACATGCCCACAAGAACAACTGGAGACAGCTAGACAGCAACAACTACACGTTTGAAAGCATAGTTCTGTCCCCATAACTGGCTGAAAGAAAACAGGAAAACAGGTCTACAGCACTCCTGACACACATCGGATGGTCTAGCCACTGTCAAAAATAGCAGAACAAGGTAACACCAGAGACAACCTGATGGCGAGAGGCAAGCACAGGAATCCAAGTAACAGAAACCAAGACTACATGGCATCATCGTAGTCCAATTCTCCCACCAAAGCAAAAACCGAATATCCAAACATGCCAGAAAAGCAAGATCTAGATTTAAAATCACATTAGATCATGAAGATGGAGGACTTCAACAAGGACGTAGAGAACTCCCTTAGAGAAATGCAGGAAAACACAAATAAGCAGAAGCATATAGAGAGGAAATGCAAAAATACTTGAAAGAATTACAGGAAACACAAACAGGTGAAGGAATACCTTTTTCTCAACACCTCACAGTATTTTCTCCAAAATTGACCATATAATCGGTCATAAAACAGGCCTCAACAGATACAGAAAGGGAGAAATAATCCCATGCATCCTATCAGAACACCACGGGCTAAAGCTGGTCTTCAATAACAATAAGGAAATAAAGCTCACATATACGTGGAAGTTGAACAATGCTCTACTCAATGAAAACCTGGTCAAGGAAGAAATAATGAAAGAAATTAAAGGCTTCTTAGAATTTAATAAAAATGAAGGTACAACATACCCAAACATATGGGACACAATGAAAGCTGTGCTAAGATGAAAAGTCACAGCTCTGAGTGCCTGAAGAAAGAAACAGGAGAGAGAGAATATATCAGCAACTTGACAGCACATCTAAAAGCTCTAGAACAAAAACAAATAAATACACTCAGGAGGAGTAGAAGGCACGAAATAAACTCAGAGCTGAAATCAATGAAATAGAAAAAAAAAGACTATAAAAAAAAATCAACAGAACCCAAAGCTGATTCTTTCAGAAAATCAACAAGGTAGATAAACCCTTACCCTGACGAACCAGAAGACACAGAGAAGGTATCCCAATTATCAAAATCAGATATGAAAAGGGAGATATAACAACAAAATCAGAGGAAATTCAAAAAATCATCAGATCCTACTAGAAAAATCTATATTCAACAAAACTTAAAAATCTTGAGGAAATGAAAAATTTCCTAGACAGATACCAGGTACTGAAGTTAAATCAGGAACAGATAAATCATTTAAACAACCCCATAACTCCTAAAGAAATAGAAGCAATCATTAAAGGTCTCCCAACCAAAAAGAGCCCAGGTCCAGATGGGTTCAGTGTAGAATTCTATCAGACCTTCATAGAAGACCTCATACGTGTACTACTTAAACTATTCCACAAAATTGAAATAGATGGAGCTCTACCGAATTCCTCCTATGAAGCCAGAATTACTCTTATACCTAAACCATACAAAGACCCAACAAAGAAAGAGAACTTCAGACCAATTTCCCTTATGAATATCGATGCAAAAATACTCAATAAAATTCTGGCAAACCAAATCCAAGAGCACCTCAAAACAATCATTCATCATGATCAAGTAGGCTTCATCCCAGGCATGCAGAGATGGTTTAATATATGGAAAACCATCAATGTAATACACTATATAAACAAACTGAAAGATAAAAACCACATAATCATTTCATTAGATGCTGAGAAAGCATTTGACAATATACAACACCCATTCATGATAAAAGTCCTGGAAAGAACAGGAATTCAGGGCCCATACCTAAACATAGTAAACATCCATGTACAGCAAACTAATAGCTAATATTAAACCTAATGGAGAGAAACTTGAAGCAATCCCACTAAAATCAGGGACTAGACCTAGCCAGACCAATCAGACAACAAAAGGAGATCAAAGGGATATACATTGGAAAGGAACAAGTCAAAATATCACTATTTCCAGATGATATGATTGTACATTTAAGTGACCCCAAAAGTTCCACCAGAGAACTACTAAACCTGATAAACACCTTCAGCAAAGTGGCTGGGTATAAAATTAACTCAAATAAATCAGTAGCCTTCCTCTACACAAAAGAGAAACAAGCCAAGAAAGAAATTAGGGAAACGACACCCTTTGTAATAGTCCCAAATAATATAAAATACCTCGGTTTGACTTTAACCTAGCACGTAAAAGATCTGTACAATAAGAACTTCAAGCCTCTGAAGAAAGAAATCGAAGAACATCTCAGATTATGGAAAGATCTCCCATGCTCATGGATTAGCAGGATTAATATCGTAAAAATGACCATTTTACCAAAAGCAATCTATAGATTCAATGCAACACCATTAACATTTCCAATCCAATTCTTCATAGAGTTAGACAGAACAATGTGCAAATTCATCTGGAATAACAAGAAACCTAGGACAGCTAGAACTATCCTCAACAATAAAAGGACTTCTGGGGGAATAAGTATCCCTGAACTCAAGCAGTATTACAGAGCAATAGTGATAAAAACGGTATGGTATTGGTACAGAGACAGGCAGATAGACCAGTGGAATAGAATTGAAGACCCAGAAATGAACCCACACACCTATGGTCACTTGATTTTTGACAAAGGAGCTAAAACAATCCAATGTGACAAAGACCATTTTTAACAAATGGTATTGGTTCAACTGGATGTCAGCATGTATAAGAATGCAGATCAATCCATTCTTAACACCTTGTACAAAGCTTAAGTCCAAGTGGATCAGGACCTCTGCATCAAACCAGATACACTCAAACTATTAGAAGAAAAAGTGGAAAAGCATCTCGAACACATGGGCACTGGAAAAAATTTCATGAACAAAATAACAGCTTATGCTGTACGATCAAGAATCGACAAAATGGATCTCATAAAACTACAAAGCTTCTGTAAGGCAAAGGACACTGTTGTTAGGCAACAACAGATTAGGAAAAGATCTTTACCAATGCTACAACTGATAGAGGGTTCATATCCAAAACATAAAAAGAACTCATTAAGTTACACTGGAGGGAGAAAAATGACCCTATTAAAAAATGGGGGACAAATCTAAACAAAAAATTCACAGCTGAGGGATGTCAAATGGCTGAGAAGCACCTAAAGAAATGTTCAACATCTTTAGTCATAAGGGAAATGCAAATCAAAAGCAACCCTGGAATTCCACCTCGCACCAGTGAGAATGGCTAAGATCAAAAACTCCAGCGACAGCAGACACTGGAGAGAATGTGGAGATAGAGGAACACTCCTCAGTTGTTGGTGGGATTGCAGACTGGTACAACCATTCTGAAAATCAGTCTGGATGATCCTCAGAAAATTGGACATTGAACTACCTGAGGACCCAGCTATACCTCTCTTGGGCATATTTCCAAAAGATGCCCCAACATATAACAAAGACCCATGCTCCACTATGTTCATAGCAGCCTTATTTATAATAGCCAGAAGCTGGAAAGAACCCAGATGCCCTTCAAAAGAGGAATGGATACAGTAAATATGGTACATCTACACAATGGAATATTACGCATCTATCAAATATAATTACTTTATGAAACTCATAGGAAAATGGATGGAACTAGAAAATATCATCCTGAGTGAGGTAACCCAATCACAGAAAAACTCACATGGTATGCACTCATTGATAAGCGGATATTAGCCCAAATTCTCAAATTACCTTGAATGTACAGAACACATGAAACTCAAGAAAAATGACAAAATGCAGATGCTTCACTCCTTTAAAAGAGGAACAAGAATACCCTTTGAAGGGGATAGGGAGTCAATGTTTAGAACAGAGACTGAAGGAACGCCCATTCAGAGCCTGCCCCACATGTGGCCCATTCATATACAGCCACCAAACTAGATAAGATGGATGAAGAAAGAAGTGCAAGCTGACAGGATCCGGATGTAAATCTCTCCTGAGAGACAGAGCCAAATATGGCAAATACATAGGCAAATGCCACCAGCAAACCACGGAACTAAGAATGGGACCCCCATTGAAGGAATCAGAGAAAGGACTGAAAGAGCTTGAAGGGGCTTGAGACCCCATACGAATAACAATGCCAAGCAACCAGCGCTTCCAGGGACTAAGCCACTACCCAAAGACTATACATGGACTGACCCTGAGCTCCAACTGCATAGGTAGCAATGAATAGCCTAGTAAGGGCACCAGTGGTAGGGGAAGCCCTTTTTCCCGCTAAGACTGAACCCCCAGTGAACAGAATTGTTGGGGGAGGGAAGTAATGGGGGAGGGGTGGCGAGGGGAACACCCATATAGAAGGGGAGAGGGAGGAGTTAGGGGGATGTTGGCCTGGAAACCGGGAAAGGGAATAACAATTGTAAATAAGAAATACCCAAATTAATAAAGATGGAGAAAAAAGTCATTATTTCTTTTTTCCTATCACCATGGTATCTGTTACTTACCAGCTTTGAGCAATGCAAGTTATATTTTAACCTCTTGTATAAAGCTTTTCGGATAAAAGATCAAGCAGTGACAGAAGGGACACACTGTGACAAGGACTTTGATGTTCAAAATGCCCTGGAAGTGGATTTCTGCCCTGCTCCTGCTACAGATAAGTTGCTGTTTCAAATCTGGAAACTGTGGGAAGGTGTTGATGTGGCCGATGGACTTTAGTCATTGGATGAATATAAAAATAATACTCGATGAACTTGTACAGAGGGGCCATGAAGTCACTGTCCTGAAATCTTCAGCTTTCTTTTTTCTTGATCCGAAAAAATCGTCTGACCTTAAGTTTGAACTTTTTCCTACATCTGTCAGTAAAGATGAGCTGCAAAATCATTTCATAAAACTTTTGGATGTGTGGACTTATGAGTTGCCAAGAGATACATGTTTGTCATATTCTCCTATCCTTCAAAATATGGTTTATGAATTTTCTTCTTTTTATCTAAGACTTTGTAAAGACGCTGTTTCAAACAAGCAGCTCATGGCAAAACTACAGGATCCAAGTTTGACCTTCTTTTGTCAGACCCTGTGGCTGCCTGTGGGGATCTGATAGCCGAACTGCTCCACATTCCTTTTCTGTACAGTCTTCGCTTCTCTCCAGGCCACAAACTTGAAAAGTCCATTGGAAAATGTATACTCCCTCCTTCTTATGTGCCTGTAATTTTGTCAGGACTGGCTGGCAAAATGACATTCATAGACAGGGTAAAAAATATGATATGTATGCTTTATTTCGACTTTTGGTTCGAGAGACTTAGACACAAGGAATGGGACATGTTTTACAGTGAGATTTTGGGTAAGTTACATTTTTGCTCAGTAGACTGAAAACCTAAGTTTCACATGTGTTTAAAGACTTATGTCCATGAAATACAAAGTGAAGTAATCTTTTATAGGTGACCAAATGTATAATGATATCAGTTATCCAAGTCACAAACTCTTGTAAAAGCTCATGTAATTCATCAAATGGAAGAAGTTAACTGTTCTCATACAAGACAGTTTGGTTAGCTATACTGTTGCATAGAGATGAATCTTGATGGTCTCTGGGTGATTCTTTCCTCATCCACTGAAATTTTTCCTGTATTTTAATAAGTTTCTAAGCAGTTAGAAAATCTTGTTTCATGAAGATTCAAGAATGACATATTTCATAGTATCAATATGTATACATAACATTGAAGAAATTATTTTCTCCTACCTAGGCCAGTGTCTTGATTTAAAATGAAAATGTAGGGTCCAAAAACATGGACAAAGGGTTGAGATTGCTTCTATGCAGTTTAGTACCTGAGCTCTCTTCCCACTAACATTCATGTCAAACGACAGAAAACTGCCTATAACTTCAGTTTCAAGAGAAGTGCTGCCCTTTGATGGTATTCACAGGCACTGGCATAAACTTAACCTATGTTCATGCAGATATGCGTAAAAATAATTAAAAGGTAGATCATAAAATGTTTTCTTTTTATTTCTTTTTTAAAAATTTCCCTAACTTGGAAGCTATTATGATATTTCCCAAGCTTAGCAGTGGCACTGATGTTTCTAGCAGTCCCACATTTCTTTTTTGCGTTCCTTCCAAAATTCGATTGCAGATGGTTGAATTCAACAGAAGCATGGACACACATGCTGAATTTTTTGAAGTCATGCCCTTTTTTCCCTCTTAAAAATATACCACAGGTAATCTAGCCCAAAATTCCTATTCTTATAATTCTGAACATATTGATTCTTTTATAGTATAAATACTTTTAAGTATATCAAGTTTAAACAAGACTAGAAGCATTAGCCACAAATTAGCCATTTTAAACATTGCAATTCCCCGTAAGGAATGAAGAATAGCTACAAACTATCAGGATCCTGAAAACACTGGCTAGGGTGCACATCAAGATGAAAGTTTTGGACATGGAGTGTGTGTTTATATTTACATAGGTTTTTTTTTGAAGGATTGGAAAGAAAAAAACTGATTGTTTACTCATATAGTGGCCTAAAGTGTTATTTCTATAACTATTTAAGGTATTAAATTATGGAGGATACATAAAATAAGTCTTACAGATTACTTTAAAAATAAACACAAGTTACCATGTATTTCTATGATGCATAAATCAGTTATTGATATAAGTTATATCATATATTAAAATATTACATTTTACTTGCACATGTTATACATAAAACATAACAACATTTTGAGGAAATATATTTCATACTCAGCAGACAGTCCTGTCAAGTCTTCTTTGTCTCATTTGCACATTTTCCCTATCTAGGAAGGCCCACCACTGTAGAGGAGACAATGGGCAAAGCAGAAATGTGGCTCATTAGATCCTACTGGGATTTGGAATTTCCCCACCCAACATTACCAAATGTTGACTATGTTGGAGGACTCCACTGTAAACCAGCTAAACCCTTGCCCAAGGTAAATACATTCTTTTTGTCTTTTTCATTTCATATCATTTCTGATGAAATGTTCTACATCTTTTATTATATATTTCATTTCATTTTTCTCCCAACTATAGAGATATGTGGCAAGTGGAAATAAAAGTCCTACTAATTAAGAGCTCAATAAACCCAGAAAAGTTCATGACAGACTATATATATATATATATATATATATTATATATATATATATATATATATATAATGAGTTAAGGCATGTAGGCTATTGGAGTGATTAGCCATTGGGTTAAATTCTTATTTATTTATTTATTTATTTATTTATATTTTTATTAACTTGAGAATTTCTTATTTACATTTCGAATGTTATTCCCTTTCCCGGTTTCCAGGCAAACATCCCCCTAATCCCTCCCCCTCCCCTTCTTTATGGGTGCTCCCCTTCCCATCCTCCCCCTATTGCTGCCCTCCCCCCAACAATCTAGTTCACTGGGGGTTCAGTCTTAGCAGGACCCAGGGCTTCCCCTTTCACTGGTGCTCTTAGTAGGCTATTCATTGCTACCTATGAGGTCAGAGTCCAGGGTCAGTCCATGTATAGTCTTTAGGTAGTGGCTTAGTCCCTGGAAGCTCTGGTTGCTTGGCATTGTTGTACATATGGGGTCTCGAGCCCCTTCAAGCTCTTCCAGTTCTTTCTCTGATTCCTTCAATGGGGGGGGTCCTATTCTCAGTTCAGTGGTAATTATTTACCAAGCAACCATAAGTACATGAGTTTGAATCCCAGTGCCCACATACAGAGTTGAGTATTCTGTCACAGCATGTATGACTTTAGTACTGAGTTGCAGAATCAGGTTAAAATAGAGGATACTAACCTGTTAAAATAGTGAGATTCTTGTTCAATGAGAGACAGTCTCAAAAATAACATGTTAAAGTTAGTAGAGTAGAACATCTGATTTTATCATGGCCCTCATTATTTAAAACAAAGGCAGGGAATTTGAGAAATTAAGAAAATATGCTCATTAATACACAATATCAAAAAATTATTACATGCAATGTGGTTGATTATTACACAGTTATGATTATTTTTAAAGAGTCAAAACATTTTATTTATCATAGGAGGAAATATGCATTTACTGTCACATATGTATATACCACAACATAGATATCATTTAATCAAACCTTAGCTAATAGTAATAAATCAGACATCATAGGAGAAAATTGAACAGAAATGCGACATTTGTAAATTCTGTTGAATGAAAAATGCAATGCTGCTTCAAATTTACCAATATTTCATATACTATAATTGCATTCCTTAGCTTTCAATTCACCAGAAGGAAACACTGAGAATGTTTATTGAACACGTAGGAGTACACTTTATATTGATGCCTGTGTTTGACAATGCCAGTTTTGTCTTATGTATGTTTTAACATCATGATTCTATAAATTTCTAAGAATAGTTCAATTTTTATTCTCCTAGATGTTTTTTGTAAAGCTTTCATAATTAATTGTTCTACAATCACTATTGTGTGATAGACCAAGTGCTTTACTCACAGGATATGGAAGAATTTGTCCAGAGCTCTGGAGAGCACGGTGTGGTGGTGTTTTCTCTGGGGTCAATGGTCAGCAACATGACAGAAGAAAAGGCCAACGCAATTGCATGGGCCCTTGCCCAGATTCCACAAAAGGTGAGGTAAAGTGCCCATGGGAGGCGACTGTAAACTGAGATTGTGAAAGTCTCAGAAAGTCTGATTCTAGCAGTTATTGTATGCAACCTGGCATTATGATGACAAGGGTCAGGCCTGTGAAGGTTTTAGGTAGACATTGAAAATTCTTCTTGATTTCTCATGAAATGATAATAGTTGCATCCATTTTTAGTTCACGTGAACCAAAACCAACATGTACAGAACTTGTGCAACCGAAAACACAGAACAAATCTAAGACAACCCTTCCCTAGTGGAAGACCACACGTGGGAGAATATTTGGAGAGGACAAATGGCTCCTTACATTTTGTTGTTGGTTTTAATTTTGATTTTGATGATAAAAGCACACACAGTTAATACTGCACAAGTCAAATTAATACATTGGGCTTTCACAATGCCATGGCAATTTATTGGAGTATTTAACACAAACCCTTGTGGAGCTGCTTCCCAGAGACTGTTGACTTGACACAATTTCACACTGCGACTCAGATTAGTGGCTTCAACAGCCGGAAATCCCCATTCCTCAGACTCTTGAGGTAGGAAGATAGATGATTTTTAAGGACTTAAGTAGTAGGGTGGGTATGGAAGAAGGTGATTTAGTGAAGATTGGAGTAAGAGGGGATGAATAAAAAAAGACAATATATGAAACTCTTAGGGAAATGAAAAAAGAGATATCAATGTAAGTGCATGGTCCTAGTCATTATTTGGAGTTCAGGTGTAAGTCCAGTGTGCAGATGATGCCAACATGCTCGGAACTATTGGTCCACAGAAACTGCTCTTCAAAGGGTTGTATGTCTACTCGGTTGAAGTTGGTACAGAAGGTTTAATACCTGTGTTTGAATCCTACCCTGTCACCGTTCCATAGAAAGGTGGAAGCCAGAGGCATTAACCAACTTTATTCAGAGAATAACACTCTGAGGGTCACAAAAGGTCATATGAGTCCATAGCACATGATTTACAGCTGTGTTTAATCATCAAATGAGATGTGTATGATAAAACCAAGGTTTTGTCAAAAGGAACATGAAGGACAGCTTAAACATTGCTTGGCAGACAGTAGGAAGTCGAAGTGGTTAACCTGAAGCAGACGCACCCTTATCTGCTAGAGCTGAGAAGAGGGCCAAATCACAATCCAAGAGTAACTTCTGGGTTTGGAGAAACTGTGGTCAAATATCCTTGTCCAGTTTTCTTAGACTTTTCACAAGCACTAAAAAATTTCCTCTATCCTCAGAGTCTTTTCTCTCATCTCTTCCTTTTTAACTTTGTTAAGCACAGAATATCCAGAGTGATTTTAATATGCATTCAGATTTAGTTATCTTTGGATGCATGAATATCCCCAGATTCATGGGAATAAACAGATGGAATCACCAGAAATCCACAGGTGAGGACAAATGACAACAGTTAACTTCTTCCTTGGTATATACAGTCTTTAATTGGCCCAATGTAGATAGAATTCACTTCTGGTAGAAGAGTCAACGAATCTTTTTACCTTTTAGCTGGAGGATTTCTATCTTCATCATGTCTGCCACTCTCTTCTCACCTGCCACCTTTGTCCTTCATGACTCAGTCTCGAGGAGCCTGAGAGAAATCTAAGTTTTTTCATTGGAACATCTGCAATGGCAGATACATATCCTTTGCCAAATCTTGAGAAACTGGCCTTCTGAGGTTAAAATAGTTGAAATCACCTAGACCTGTCTAAAGGAAGTCTAGAATTTTCTGTAGAGAAATAATTCGGGTTCCTGAACATTCTTCACCTTCAGTTAAATTTAAAAATAAGAATAAATAAGGAAAGTTCAAGGATATCCCTTGGTATTCCCCATGATGATTTATTTTTAATAATTGTAATTTTAAAATTCTATTTGATCTTTCAATTATGCCCTGGACATGATGATTATAAAGAAGTTTTAAAATATGATTAATATTCCATCATTTACAGAAGTTTTAATTTTTTTCTACTACAACCTAGTCCACTGTCAGTTTTTATTAAAGTAGGCACTCCTTGTCTTCAAAAGTTTGGATAAGAAAAAGTACATTGCAAAAGTCTTCACTGAGTATAGAGGTAGAACCAAAAGAAATTTAGAATATATATCAATGCCCACATGAAGGTACAGCATCCAAGACAGAAGAGCATAGTGAATTGCATCTACTTTCTCTAATTCACTAATATTTTTTATCTTTTGTGTCAACTCTTGCTTTAAAAATGCGATATTATAAGGGATAATAAGTAGTATATTGTAAAATTTGAACAACATTCCTATGTGGGATATGGTATTGACAATAGTTCCTCCCCTGATTCACTAATACAGCAAGAAGAGAAAGGCAAGTAAAATTTTGTGGCCCTTATAATGGATCCATTCCAAAGGCTTATTCAAATTGTTTAATACATATAGGAGACAATTTAATGGAAAAAAAGTGTAAACGCAGTGAAGAATCCACAATATAAATAAATGCCTTTTTTAGTTTTGATTCAAATAGCTGTAATACTTTTGACTCTCAAAATGAAATCATGGATTTTCTAATGCCATAACTCTGAGTTAAATTGAATCGTTATTCCAAAATTAAGTATTCTCAAATATAGTATGTAGGTGATAAATATTCCCTAATAATTTTGAAAGATTTTGAGTTTTTTAAATTGTTCTTCTTATGGTTACCAACAATCATTCTCATTACTAGTTGCCTTAGATATTACAATGTCTGACCTTTGTGCCATAATAGGAGTAATAATTAGTGTGTATTTATGTAGAACATCCTGAATCTTCCATATACACATTGTAGCTCTTCTGGTTTGGTGGTAACTATCAGAACATCATCCATATAATGAATACTGTAACCCTAAGGAAAGGCCTGCATCACGGGCTCTAAAACCATTACAACATGGAATTGGGGCATCAGAGTGGATTTTGCCATGCAGTGACATAATACAGGGCATTGATATTAAATCTGGGGTTCTTTAGGGTTGAGAGAAGAAAGAGAAAAGGCTAAATATACCTTAATATTAAGATGAATAGTACAAAAGCAGTTTTTTAAATTCATAAAAATTGAAGACCAATCTTTACAAACAGGTGTCAGTGTAGATAATGACTGTAAATCTCCAATTGACCACAAGGTGGCATTAAGATTTCACAAGTCAATTAAGCATTCTGTTTATTATATTTGTAAATTACAAACCATGATAAACTACTGTGACTCCAAAAGTAATACAACTATTCTAGGCAGACTCGTTTCCCAATAACCTGTGTGTCACTTAATAGGGCATTGGAGAGGGGAAGTGGCAATACTTTAGTACAAGGACTATCCAGTACAGCACTTGTTTGAGTAGTAGCTTGTAATAAAATAATAGATTGGCTATACTCTGAAGCTGGCAGAAGTTCTGTATTCTTTTGATTTAAATCCTCACATTGTCTAGTCTTAGTATTCCCTCATAAGGTTTCTCATTTCTTGGCCAGCATTGTTTTTTGTTGCCAAGCAATGTATTGCCATACTCACCATATTTATTTCATCATTCCTTATCCCAGTGTTTGCCCTTTATACATGCAGAGCATAAGCCAGGTCTCCTTGATTCTGAGAACTGAACTGTTATAAGGGCAACTTACTTTGATTCTTAAAGTGGTCACTTTAACAATGTCAATTTTTGTAGAACAGACGTTACTCAAACAGGTAATTTCCCTCTGGGTTTGTAAGACCCTACATTGCTACATAACTTCAGAAAGTCCATAACATTTTTATCTCTCTTTGAAACTTAATCTTTGTCAATGTTCATCGTAATTATCTAAAGTAACTGTTTAAGAACTCTAGAATTTGTTGTCCCTTTACTTATTTTTCAATAGCATCTCTGAATCTCCCTCTGAAATTGGCATAAGGTGCAGAGGTATCTTACATATTTCTATATTTCAAGACACTAAATCTGATTCCATATCAGTTTTCATGCAGGTAGCCATAGCAGCATATCTAATGTGAGGGGACTGAAGGAGGTATATCTTACAACTTGTAATTTGTTGATAAAAATCCTTGTCAGCCTTTATCTATGATATTTCTGGGATTATCCCTCAGTCCTAACTGCTGAATGATTTTATGGGCTTTATCTTCAAGCCACACCTACCAGTGAGGAAATTGAAAACTGCTAAGAAGCAGTTTAGGAATTACATGAAGCCCATAGGGCAGACATTATGCCTCATTGCTCCAACCAAAGATAGTCATTGTTATATGGAGTAATAGGTCCATAGGAAGCACAGGCCTTTTTAAAATCTTTCACAATATCCATGTCTAATTCCTGATAAATATTTTGATTTTATTGAAACTTTACTGGGAACCACTAATCATATCTGGAAGGAATGGATGGATGAATTTCTTTCCCTTGAATTGCCCTAGCTTGCCTAGGATGTAGTAATAGCTTTGTCCATAGGCTTTCCTAAATCCTCTTCAAATAGGGAAAGATTTCAAGATTTGATCACCTGTGCAGTTCCCAGTAGTGGCATTTTCCTTTGCATTTTACCTGAACTGGGAAATATGCTACTGACCTTTTTGTATATTTTTATATAAATTCATTTAAATTTCAAATGTTATCCCCTCTCCAGTTTCCAGTCTATCAACCCACTATCACATCCCTTTTCCCTTGTTCTATGAGGGTGTTCCCCGATCCAACCCACCCCTTCCTTCCTCCCTGTCCTGACATTTCACTACACTAGTGAGTCTATCTTTGGCAGGACCAAGGGCTTCTCCTCCCATTGGTGATCAACAAGGCCATCCTCTGCTACATGAACTTAAAAAAACAATTTTAACACATTGTCATCCTGTTTATATTCATGCAAGAACTTGGTCATCACTTCCTGGTGATTATTAACCTTATCTTTGTAAAGAAAGTATTTTGACAACAGTCTAAATCAGTGCCCCTATGACCAACATCAAGCATAGATCTCTATGTATTCTGCCCTGATATTCTGATTCACCTCTTACTGTGAGTGTGCCCAATCTCCTGGTATGAAGCCAACTTTAGGTCCCCATTCAGTACCACTTGTTACAACTCCAGAGACAGAGACATGGTAGAATGGAGCTGATATGTGAGGCAGAGTAACTTCTCATGAAATAGACAATGTTATTAACAGCATCAAATAATGCATACTCTGAGGCTTAAGAAATGTCATATGAGTAAAGATCACAGAACTTCAAGCTGTATACAATCACAAGGACCAGTCAGGGTACTAATATATAGACTCAACTCCTATCTGGTACACATAGGAAGATGGCACAGACACATAGCAAGAGAAATCTTGTTTAAAGGAAAGATGGTAACAAGACCCTTGTCCTGTTTTCTCAGAGTATTCTCAATGCTCTAAGAATTCTACTCACACAACTCCATTCCTGGACCATTCCAACACTACAATATGGAAGGGTTCTTCCAGATGAGTCAGATGACTCCACATTCCTATGATCCAACACGTTGGCTATTAATTCCAAGTACTCATGGGCAAAGAGATTTCTGAATGGGAAACAAAAATCAGTGACACACAATCAATGACAAAAAAATTGAAATTCAATAAGATTACATAGAATAAGTGAACAAATATAAAAACTCTACTGTGTTTAAAATTTATTTTTATTACAACATTAAGCTGGAATATTAGAGTTGTCAAAATCATTTAGATCAAATAAATTATTAATAATTTGCCAATAGTCTTTGCAGTTGAATTATGTCACCATGGCAATGTACTAACGTTTTCTTGTATCATTAACTGTCTCATTTGTCTAATTATTTCTTCCTCAAAAGTAGTGATTATGGTTACCTGTGTGAGTGTAAAACAAAAAAATGTTGGTACTCTTGTGTGAGTCTTCTGAGTTCTCAGTACTCACTGCTTCTGATTTTCTCATATATCCTATGGGAGGTATTCTGAGCAGTTTTCTCTATACTTAAAAAAAAATGCTACATTATAACATTATTTCTATAGACCCTAAGAGAACACAAATGCCAGCCCAAGTTACTGTATCCTGCAAAACTCTCAATTAACATAGATGGAGAAACCAAGATATTCCATGACAAAACCAAATTTATACAATATGTTTCTAAAAATCCAGCGCTACAAAGGATAACAAATGGTAAAGCCCAACATAAGCAAGAAACTAATCGTCTTGGCAACAAAACAAAGAGAAGAAAAGCACACAAACATAACCGCACATACAAATATGAATATAACAGGAAGCAATAGTCACTATTCCTTAATATTTCTCAACATCAATGGACTCAACTCCCCAATAAAAAGACATAGATTAACAAACTGGATATGCAATGAGGACCCTGCATTCTGCTACCTACAGGAAACACACCTCAGAGACAAGGACAGACAATACCTCAGAGTGAAAGGCAGGAAAACAACTTTCCAAGTAAATGGTTGAAAGAAGCAAGCTGGAGTAGCCATTCCAATATTGAATAAAATCAATTTTCAACTAAAAATCATCAAAAAAGATGAGGAAGGACACTTCATATTCATCAAAGGAAAAATCCACCAAGATGAACTCTCAATCCGAAATATCTATGCTCCAAATACAAGGGCACCTACATACATAAAAGAAACCTTACTAAAGCTCAAAACACACATTGCACCTCACACAAGAATAGTAGGAGATTTCAACACCCCACTCTGATCAATGGACAGGTCATGGAAACAGAAATTAAACAGAGACATAGACAGACTAAGAGAAGTCATGAATCAAATGGACTTAACAGATATTTATAGAATGTTCTATCCTAAATCAAAAGGATATACATTATTCTCAGCACCTCAAGGTACTTTCACCAAAATTGACCAAGTAACTGGTCAAAAAACAGACCTCAACAGATACAGAAAGATAGAAATAATCCCATGAGTCCTATCAGACGACCAAGGGCTACAGCTGGACCTCAATAACAATAAGGGAAGAATGCCCACATATACATGGAATTTGAACATTACTGTACTCAACGATGACCTGGTCAAGGAAGAAATAAAGAAATTAAAGACTTCTTAGAATTTAATGAAAATGAAGGTACAGCATACCCAAACTTATGAGACACAATACAAGCTGTGCTAAGAGGAAAACTCATAGCTCTGAGTGCCTGCACAAAGAAACAGGAGAGAGCATATATCACCAGCTTGACAACACACCTAAAAGCTCTCAAACAAAAAGAAGCAAATACACCCAGGATGAGTAGAAAGCACGAAATAATCAAACTCAGAGCTGAAATCAACCAAGTAAAAAACAAAAAGGACCATAGAAAGAATCAACAGAACCAAAAGTTGGTTCTTTGAGAAAATCAACAAGATAGATAAACCCTTAGCCAGACTAACGAGAGGACACAGAGAGTGTGTACAAATTAACAAAATCAGAAATGAAAAGGGAGACATAACTACAGAATCAGAGGAAATTCAAAAAATCATCAGATCCTACTACAAAAGCCTATATTCAACTAAATTTGAAAGTCTGCAGGAAATGGACAATTTCCTAGACAGATCCTAGGTACCGAACTGAAATCAGGAACAGATAAACCATTTAAACAACCCCATAACTCCTAGCAAAATAGAAGCAGTCATTAAAGGTCTCCCAACCAAAAAGAGCCCAGATCCAGACGGGTTTAGTGCAGAATGCTATCAGACCTTCATAGAAGATCTCATACCAATACTATCCAAATTTTCCACAAAATTGAAACAGATGGAGTACTTCTGAATTCCTTCTATGAAGCCACAGTTACTTTTATTCCTAAACCACACAAAGACCCAAGAAAGAAAGAGAACGTCAAACCAATTTCCCTTATGAACATCGACACCAAAATACACAATAAAATTCTGGCAAACCGAATCCAAGAGCACATCAAAACAATCATCCACCATGATCAAGTAGGCTTCATCCCAGGCATGCAGGGATGGTTTAATATACAGAAAATCATCAACGTGATCCATTATATAAACAAACTGAAAGAACAAAACAACATGATCATTTCATTAGATGCTGAGAAAGCATTTAACAAAATTCAACACCTTCTCACGATAATAGTCCTGGAAAGAATAGGAATTAAAGGCCCATACCTAAACATTGTAAAAGTCATATACAGCAAATCAGTTGCTAACATTAAACTAAATGGAGAAAAACTTGAAGCAATCCCACTAAAATCAGGGACGAGACAAGGCTGTCCACTCTCTCCCTACTTATTCAATATAGTTCTTGAAGTTCTAGACAGAGCAATCAGACAACAAAAGGAGATCAAGGGGATATAGATTGGAAAAGTAGAAGTCAAAATATCACTATTTGCAGGTGATATGATAGTATATATAAGTGATCCCAAAAGTTCCACCAGAGAACTACTAAAGCTGAAAAACAACTTCATCAAATTGGCGGGGTATAAAATTAACTCAAAGAAATCAGTAGCCTTCCTCTATACAAAAGAGAAACAAGCCGAGAAAGATTAGGGAAACGACACCCTTCATAATAATCCCAAATAATATAAAGTACCTCGGTGTGACTTTTGCCAAGCAAGTAAAATATCTGTACAATAAGAATTTCAAGGCTCTGAAGAAATAAACTGAAGAAGACCTCAGAAGATGAAAAGATCTCCCATGCTCATGGATTGGCAGGATTAATATAGTAAATATGGCCATTTAACCAAAAGCGATCTACAGATTAAATGCAATCGCCATCAAAATACCAATTCAATTCTTCAAAGAGTTAGACAGAACAATTTGCAAATTTATCTGGAATAACAAAAACCCAGGATAGCTAAAACTATCCTCAAAAATAAAAGGATTTCAGGGGGAATCACTATCCATGAACTCAAGCCGTATTACAGAGCAATAGTGATAAAAACTGCATGGTATTGGTACAGAGACAGACAGATAGACCTATGGAATAGAATTGAAGACCCAGAAATTAACTCACACACCTATGGTCACTTGATATTTGACAAAGGAGCCAAAACAATCCAATGGAAAAAAAGATAGCATTTTCAGCAAACGGTGCTAGTTCAATTGGAGGTCAACATGTAGAAGAATGCAGAGTGATCCATTCTTATAACCCTGCACAAAGCTTAAGTCCAAGTGGATCAAGGACCTGCATATCAAATCAGATGCACTCAAACTAATAGAAGAAAAATTGGAGAAGCAACTCGAGCAAATGGGCACTGGAGAAATGTCCTGAACAAAACACCAACGGCTTATGTTCTAAGATCAAGAATCGACAAATGGGATCTTACAAACTGGAAAACTTCTGTAAAGCAAAGGACACTGTTGTTAGGACAAAATGGCAAAAAAAAAAAAAAAAACAGATTGGGAAAAGATCTTAACCAATCCAACAACACATAGAGGGCTTATATCCAAAATATACAAAGAACTCAAGAAGTTAGACCGCAGGGAGACAAATAACCCTATTAAAAAATGGGGTTCAGAACTAAAAAAAAAAAAGAATTCACAGCTGAGGAATGCCGAATGGCTGAGAAACACCTAGAGAAATGTTCAACATCTTTAGTCATAAGGGAAATGGAAATCAAAACAACCCTGAGATTTCACCTCACACCAGTGAGAATGACTAAGATCAAAAACTCAGGTGAGAGCAGATGCTGGCGAGGACGTTGAGAAAGAGAAACACTCCTCCATTTTTGGTGGGATTGCAGACTGGTACAACCATTCTGGAAATCAGTCTGGTGGTTCCTCAGAAATTTGGACATTAAACTACCTTAGGACCCAGCTATACTTCTCTTGGGCATATACCCAAAAGATACCCCAACATATAAAAAAGACACATGCTCCATTATGTTCATAGCAGCCTTATTTATAATAGCCAGAAGTTGGAAAGAACCCAGATGCACTTCAACAGAGGAATGGATACAGAAAATGTGGTACATCTACACATTGGAATATTACTCAGCTATCAAAAACAACGGCTTTATGAAATTCGTAGGCAAATGGTTGGAACTGGAAAATATCATCCTGAGTGAGCTAACCCAATCACAGAAAAACACACATGGTATGCACTCATTGATAAGTGGCTATTAGCCCAAATGCTTGAATTACCCTAGATGCACATAATACATGAAACTCAAGACAGATGATCAAAATGTGAATGTTTCACACCTTCTTTAAAAAGGGACAAGAATACCCTTGGCAGGGTATAGGGAGACAAAGATTAAAATAGAGGCAGAAGGAACACCTTTCAGAGCCTGCCCCACATGTGGCCCATACATATACATCCACCCGATTAGACAAGACAGATGAAGCAAAGAAAGAAGTGCAGGCCGACAGGAACCAGATGTAGATCTCTCCTGAGGGACACAGCCAGAATACAGCAAAAACATAGGCGAATGCCAGCAGGAAACCACTGAAGTGAGAATGGGACCCTCGTTGAAGGAATCAGAGAAAGGACTGGAAGAGCTTGAAGGGACTTGAGACCCCATATGAACAACAATGCCAACCAACTAGAGCTTCTAGAGACTAAGCCACTACCCAAAGACTATACATGGACTGACCCTGGACTCTAACCTCATAGGTAGCAATGATTAGCCTAGTAAGATCACCAGAGGAAGAGGAAGCCCTTGGTCCTGCTAAGACTGAACCCCCAGTGAACGTGATTGTTGGGGGGAGGGCGGTAATGGGGGGAGGATGGGGAGGGGAACACCCATAAAGAAGGGGTGGGGGAGGCGTTAGGGGGATGTTGGCCTGGAAACCAGAAAAGGGAATAACATTCAAAATGTAAATAAGAAATACTCAAGTTAATAAAAAAAAGAAATATTCAAGTCAATAAAGAAAAAAAGAAAAAAGAAAAAATATTTCTCTTTTAGAAATTATAATTACATAATTTCTGCCTTTCCATTCCTCCCTTCAAACACTCCCATAAACATGCCTCCTTGGTCTTTTTCAAATGCACCGAGCTCTGTTTTCCATTACTTGTTACATACACATATTTATGTCTCTACACTTAAAATTCCTAAATATATCCTGCTCTGTCTTTATAATGTTAAATATGACATCACCAACAAAATTGTCTAACATTTAACAGGTTCTTTGGAAATTTGATGGCAAAACCCCAGCAACGTTAGGACCCAATACCAGAGTCTACACGTGGCTCCCCCAGAATGACCTCCTGGGTAAGTCTCTGGAAATCAAATGCAACATCATGACTGAGTGACTGATTACTGTAGCTATTTATTTTAACTTCAAATTCTTCACATCACACTTACTTCATGGATTATTTATTTAAGACAACAAATTCTGTCATGGATTTGGTCTTTTTATCCCTCATTTCTTTCATCCTTTTCTTATTCCTATCTTTCTCTTTTTTTAAGTCAGGGGGATTTTATTCTAATTCATTATTGTTAACTGGAAAGAAATATCAAAACTCTGAATTCTGCACAACTTTATAAGGAAATATGTATGCATACACATAAGTTTCTACATGGTTATAGTCCCATACCTTATTTTTTGTTAAATGACTCAGTCATGACTCTACCTCCTCTCTCTTTCTCCTTCTGACTTTACATTTTAATCATTTTGCATAAAAATGTGTTTACCAGTGCCTACTCTCAACATGCAGATTGTTAAGGTTAAATAACTCCCTCAGTTATACAACAGAATGATTCTTTATCCGCTCAGAGCAACCTAGATCAACATTAAAACAGTGTTAAATTGGTTATTTTATTTATTTACATTTTAAATGTTATTCCCATTCACAGTTTCCTTTCCACAAAACCACTATTCCCTGATTTTTTTTTCATGCCTCTATGTGGGTGCTCCCACATCTGCACAACCACTCCTTCCTCGGCGGCCTAGTTTTCCCCTATCCTGAGTCATCAAGCCTCCACAGACCCAATGGGATTCCCTCCAATTGATTCCAGATAAGGCCATCCTTTGCCAAATATTCAGCTGAAGCCATGGATCCCTCCATTTGTATGCTTTGGCTGGTGGTTTAGTCCCTGGTAATTTTAGAGGGTCTGGTTGGTTGACATTGTTGTTCTTCCTATGGGGATGTAAACCCATTCAGGTCCTTCACTCTTTGCCCTAACTTCTCTGTAGGAGTTGCGAAACTCACTCTAATGGTTGACTGCAAGTATCCATATCTGTATTGGTCAGGCTCTGGAGAAGCCTTCCAGGGGACAGCTATATCATGTTCTTGCCAGTAAATGCTTCTTGGCATATCAACAGTATCTGGGTTTGTTGTCTGCTGAGGGGATGTACCCCTTGATGGAGCAGTCTCTGGATGGCATTTCCTTCAGTTTCTGTTCCACTCATTGTCCCTGCTTTTCCTTTTGACAGGAGGAATTCTGGTTTAATATTTTTGAGGTGGGTGGTTGGCCCCATCCCTCACACAGAGGCCTTGGCTATCCATTGAATATGGTTTCTGCAGACTTTCTGTCCCCTTTGTTCATTATTTCAGCTAATGTCCTCCCTGTTTGTTCTGAGAAACCTCTTGAGTCCCTGGAACCTGGTGCTTTCTAGTGTCTTTCCCTATTTGCATCTACACTACTGTTATACAACTCAATTCAAATTCCTGATCCTCTGTACATCTCCCTTATATCCTCTTATATCTGAAATGCCATAAAGTCTTTTCCTTCCTCTCCTCTCCTCCTCCAAGATCCCTCCTACCCTCTACCTATTTTGATATTTTTTCTATCACATTTGAGTATGACTGAAACTTCCACACTTCTCTTCTTGCTTCTTGAGCTTCATATGGTCTGTGAGATGTGTCATGGGTATTCTGTGCTTTCTCTGTCTAATAACCACTAATCAGTGAGTAAATACACTGCATGTTCTTTTGTGACTGGGTCACCTCACTCAGCATGAGATTTTCTAGTTCCATCCACTTTCCTTCAAATTTCAAGAAGTCATTGTTTTTAATAGCTGAGTAGTATTCCATTGTGTGAATGTGCCACATTCTCTGTATGCACTCATCTGTTCAGGGACATCTGGGTTGTTTTCAGCTTCTGGCTGTTTTAAACAAAGCTGCTATGAACATAGTGGAGCATATATTTTGTTATATGTTGAGACAGATTTGGGGTATATTCCCAGGAGTGGTATAGCTGGATCCTCCGGTAGCAGTATGTCATATTTTCTGAGGAACCATGGAACTCACTTCCAGAATGGTTGTACTAGTTTGCAGTACCACCAGCATTATAGGACTGTTCCTCCTTCTCCATATCTTCACCAGCAATTGCTGTCACCTGAGTTTTTGATCTTACTCATTCAGACTGGTGTGAGGTGGAATCTCAGGATCATTTTGACTTGCATTTTCCTGATGACTGAGGATTTTGAACATTTCTTTAAGTTCTACTCACCCATTCAATCTTCCTCAGGTAATAATTTTGCTTAGCTCTGTACCCCATTTTTAAATAGGGTTATTTGGTTCTGTGGAACCAGGTTTTTAAGTTCTTTTTATATTTTGCATGTTACCCCTCTCTTGGATAGGTTTGGTAAAGATCTTTTGCCAATCTGTGGGATTCCATTTATTCACTAATTAATTTTATCTACTAGGGACTTCATATGTTCAACTGAAAATGGGTTTTTCATACCTCAAATCTCAAGCCGCATGCTAATTTGCTTCTCCAGAAATCTAGTTTCTTCTTGCTCTGAGACAAAAATATTTCAGAGAGCTTATGATTTTAAGAAACTTTATGTAGAAACATGTCCTTTCAGTTCCTCTTAGTATACATATCTCTTTTTATGTCCAAAACTGCTAATTAATATTAATCTGAATTCATATTTTTCTAGGTCACCCGAAAACCAAAGCCTTTGTAACACATGGTGGAGCCAATGGCCTCTATGAGGCGATCTATCATGGAATCCCAATGATTGGCATTCCTATATTTGGAGAACAATATGATAACATTGCCCACATGGTGGCCAAAGGAGCAGCTGTTTCATTGAATATCAGGACAATGTCAAAATCAGATTTGCTCAGTGCACTGGAGGAAGTCATAGACAATCCGTTGTGAATATAAATTTCTATAATGCGTTTCATTCATTCATTCAATCAATCAGTCAATCACTTGCTTATTCATATATACATTCATTGTTTTCTTACCGAAAGACAAACAAACGAGAATTATACTGAGATGAACTGACATGTATTAGTGCATGGTTCAGGACACACATTATACTCTCCTTTACTCATTGTTTTTAAATTCCTTGTAAGGCTTTATGTTCCCTTGCTATTTAAATCTGGGTAGTCTTAAGTGTGCAATCCTTCTGCTTTACCTTCCACACTGCTTGGCCAAGAAGTATTTTTGACACCCCTGGACAATACCCCAAAAGAAATCTTTCATTTCTTGTGTGGGTTTTTTTTTTATTAAGAATTCCTTGGTTATTGGAAGGAGAACCATCAGGTTAGATGAGCAAAGTTCATTAAAATTATATATGTACAAAGACCTGGAATAGAATGTAAGGTATAAGTAGTTAATAGTTTAATTCTTGTTTTGTCATATATTCTTGTTGTTATTGTCTCTATTTCTCTCCTCTTCTCCTCTTCCCATTTCCCTAATTAGATCCCTTGAAATCTGCTATCTCCCTTGACCCTATTCACATAGTCTTCTCTATTTACACCCCTTCCCAGTCTCTGAGGAGCATCTACTTTTCTTATTCTTCTAAGAGATAAGTTGAATCCTAAACTGTAAATGACTGTAATATGAATACTAATGAATGAGAATGTTTTAATGAGAAGAAAGACACAGTTTTGCTCTTGTGCTTTGAAATTAAAACCATTGTAATTCTTACCTGTTGTACTACATCAAACTGATATTTAGGAGTGGTAACTCAGGCCTCTATGTCACCCTTCTACTTGTGTACCCATCAATAATTTTTTCAACAGTAGAGTCAAATGCACTTGCATCATGCTTCTTTGTGAAACTCCAGCAACTTTTCTAGAATCAGAATGTTAACAAAAAATGAATGTCAGCAATAATATCAAAAATTAGGCTCAATGGGTAAGAGCAGGGTTTTTCATAGTATTCATTCCATTCACTGATGACCATTTTATCACTTATAGCTATAAAAAAAATGCTATGTTGTTGTCAACCATTCACCATGACCAGCCTATGAAGCCCCTGGACAGAGTTGTCTTCTGGATTGAGTTTATCATGTGCCACAAAGGGGCCAAGCACCTGAGACCACTTGGACATGACCTTTCCTGGTACCAGTACCACTCTCTGGATGTGATTGGGTTCCTGCTTGCCTGTTTGGCAGTCATTGCAGCCCTTATTGTAAAATGCTTCTTGCTTGTTTACCAAATCTTTGTGAAGAAGGAAAAGACAATGAAGAATGAGTAGAGCCTCATTCAGTCTCATTCTAATTTATGAACCATATTATAAACTTACTGATTTTTTAATCAAGGCAGATCACATTTGTAAGAAGACATATAACTCCGTGAATTCTGATATGTAATCAAAAATCCATCATTTTTAAATTTTAAAACCACTTAATGTAAAAAGTTACATTGTAGAAAAATGTGCAGAATAAAAGTATTCTTGATAGAGTCCTAATAATCAAATTATTAATCTTAAAATATTTGAATAGTGTCCATTTACCTCTTTGTCTGAGACTGAATCTATAGCTTTCATACAATAAAATGTAGCTAACTTGTACACGATAAATACTGACATATAAAAATGTTCCTTTTTCTGTAATAGTCTTAATTATTTGTTGTCTGGAATAAAGTGTTGTTAGTTTGGATATCAGTTTTAAAGGAATCTGTTGGCTATTCTGTTCCTCTAAAATAATGTGCTAATATAAATCATCTCAAGGGAAAAGCAGAACAGTTTATTTGGAATTGTGGATACAGTTCCTTTGAATGTAGAGTAGCAGGGAAGGCAGTGTAGCAATCAGCCAGAGGAGGAAGCTCACTTGTCATAGCTCAACCACATATGGAAAGCAGAGTGAGAAAGAAGTGGGGCTAAGCTATGAACTTTCAAGGTTTACTCCAGTGATGTACTTCATCCAAAAAATTTAACCAATTCAATTAAGATTTCATAACCTCAATCAGCACTACAAATTTTGGGAAATGTGCTCAAATTCATCATCATAGTTGAAACATTTTACATTCAAACCAATAACAGGAAATAACTCTGTCTTTAACATTTTTAGCATACATTATGTTGTTACCATTCTAGTCCACCAAGTGTAACACACCACCATAGAACACCTGTACTTCTTCAGTATAATTTAGTTATGATCATGAGGAATAATGTTCATTGGAAATGAAACTTATGAACAGGGAACAAATGGAAACCCTAAATAAAGTAAATTTAGTTTTGAGATTGGTTCTTTATGATGCTGGTTGGTATACATATATATCATATACAAAGAACACAAGAATTTAGACTCCAGAAAACCAAATAACCATATTAAAAATGGGGAACAAAACAAAACAATGAATTCTTACACAGAATGGCTGTGAACCATCTAAAGAAATGTTCAGCATCCATCTTAGTCATTAGGGAAATGCAATTCAAAATGATCCTGAGATTTCACACCAGTCAGAATGACTAAGATCAAAAACTCATGTGACAGTAAATGTTGCTGAGGATGTCGAGAAAGAGGAATACTCCTCCACTATTGGTGAGTTTGAAAGCTGGTACGACCTCTGTGGAAATCAGAGGGTGTTCCTCAGAAAATTGAACATAGTAGTATCTGAGGACCCAGTTATACCTCTTCTGGGCATACACCCAAATGATGCCCCAACATATAACCAGAACACAAGCTCCACTATGTTCATAGCACCATTATTTATAATACCCTGATGCTCGAAAGAACTCAGATGCCCTTCAAGAGAGGAAAGGATAGAGAAAATGTGGAACATCTACACAATGGAGTACTACTGAGCTATTAAAATCAATGACTCCATGAAATTCATAGGTAAATTGATTGACCTAGAAAATATCATCCTGAGTGAGGTAACCTAATCTCAGAAAAAAACATGATATGTACTCACTGATAAGTGGATATTAGCCCAAAAGCTCGAATTTCCCAACATACAATCTACAAACCACCTGAAGCTTAAGAAGATGGATGACCAAAATGTGGATGCTTCACTCCTTCTCAAAAGGGGGAGCAAATATATCCATAGGAGGGGATATGGAGGCAAAGTTTAGAGTAGAGACTGAAGGAATGGCCATTCAGAACCTGAGTCACATGTGGCCCACAGATATACAGCCACAAAAACTAGATAAGATTGATGAAGCTAAGAAGTGCATGCTGACAGGAGCCGCATATAGCTGTGTCCTGAGAGGCGCAGCCAGAGAATGTCAAATACAGAGGTGAATGCTTGAAGCAAAACATTGAGCTGTGAAAGGATTCCCCGTTGGAGGAATTAGAGAAAGAAATGAAACAGCTGAAGGGACTTGTAACATGATTGAACTTAGTTCCCCCCAAAAAAGACAGAGCCTAGCAGAATGGATGTTGCATTAAAGAAAAACACCTTAACAATAAACACAGACATATCTTCAAAAAATGGGCTGGAAAGAAAAGGTTTAAAAACAAAGAGGCCAAGAAGCAAACTTTAATTATCATTCTAATATCTACTAAAATAGACTTAAAATCAAAATTAATCCAAAGAGACAGAGGACACTTCATATTCATCAAAGGAAAAAATCTACCAAGATGATAATTCAATTTTGAACATCTACAACCAAAACACAGGAATACCCACATTTGAAAATACATGTTGCTCAAGCTTAAATCACACCTTGAGCCACACACATTAGTAGGTGGGATTTTAATATCCCACTATCATTAATTAACAGGACATTCTGATAAAAACAAAAAGAGAGAAAAACACTAACAGACATTATGAAGCAAATGGACCTAACAGACATTTATAGAATATTTCATCCAAACACACAAGAATGTATTTTCATCTCAGCACCTCATCAATCCTGCTCCAAAACTTAACATCTAGTCAGTCACAAAGCAAGCCTCAACAGATACATAAAAATCGAAACAACACCTTGTATCTTATCAGGTCATGGTAAAGCAGGGCTTCAACAACAACAGAAACAACAAAAGTCTACATGCTCTTGAAAATTGAACAACTGTCTTCTCAGTGGTCTTTGGGTCAGGAAGAAATAAAGAAAACACGGATTATCTAGAATTCTATGAATTTGATGGCACACTAAACATAAATTCATGGGACATGATGGAAGCAGTGCTGAGTGGAAAGTTCATAATATTAATCCCACCATAAAGAAATTGTAATTTCTCACACCAGCAATTTAAATGAATGTGAGAAAGCTCTAGAGAAGAAGATAGAAGAAGGAGGAGGGGAGAGGGGAAAGGAAAAGAGGGATAAAGAGAGGGAGAGGGAGGAAAAGGAGAATGAGAAGGAGGAGAAGGAGAAGAAAGAGAAGAAGAAAAAACCATGGCAAAGAGAAGTAGAAGGCTGGAAATAATCAAATTCCTGGCTGCTAAGAAGAGAAGTGGGGAAGGAAAGGAAGAAAGGATTACAAAGAATTTGAAAATGCTTGGACCAGAAATAGGCAGGAAACAGGATATAAAATGAATAAATGAAAAAAATTATTAAAAATATATAACTATATCAATTTTGAAATGTTTTCAACTGAATTCTATTTTGATGTAAATGCAGAATTCAGTTTGCTTCCATTTGCATAATACTTATTGTTTAAATTTTGTTTCCAGGTCATATGTTGTTACTTTTGAAGTGAATTTCTTTTTTATTAATTAATTAGATAATTTTCTTTACATCCTGAGCACAGCTTCCACTCCCTCCTGTGCTCTCAGTCCCTTCCTCATCATACCTTTCCTATATCCTCTCTGTTTCACCTCAGGAAGGGGAGGTCTCCCTTGGATACAAGCCCCTTTGGCCTACTAAATTGAATTAGACTAGTCACAACTCCTAGGCTAGACAAGGCAGCCCTATTAGGGAAAAGCCATCCAAAAGCAGGTTTTGCATAACTAAGCATACATACATATCATCTTTATTGTCTGTATATGCTAGTTTATGTTTTTTGTACTTATCATTCATTTTAGTAATTTCAGCATATAAAATGTAAGTTATAATTGTTTTCCACTCTTGGTTCTCTATTAGTTTCACCTGACTTTTTTCTCTCACATATTTATATGATTATGATATCATGATTTTTTCCTACTAATACAAGACTCTCTTGGCCATGTCTTAGACAATTGGCCTAATACTAATAAATTCATGTTCTCTTCTTTCTCACAGACTTGCCATTTCCTTAACGCCTGAGAGATAATTTTGTGGCATATATTGTTTCAGCCTCTTCTCTGTTGCTTCTGAATGTACTACCTAATTGTCTTCTGACTCATAGGGCATCAACTGGGAAGCTGGATGCTTTTCTAATACTAATTATATAATGATTGCAAATGATATTTTCCTGCTGATATTTTACATTTTTGTTTGTATAAGACTTTGACAATTTGATGAAAATATTCACCAGATAGTGCCATTTGGGCAAATTCAGTAGGAATTCTTTGATGATCTTGCAATTGGATGTCCCAAACTTTCCTAAAATGGAAATACATTTTCCAATGATTTTCTTAAACAATTTCTCTCTCTCTCTCTCTCTCTCTCTCTCTCTCTCTCTCTCTCTCTCTCTCTCTCTCTCTCTGTGTGTGTGTGTGTGTGTGTGTGTGTGTGTGTGTGTCAGGAGGGGATCTCTTAACTCCTTAAAATACCTCAAACCTCAATGTCTAATTGTTTAAAGTGTCTTTGAGGCTATTTGAAGTCATTTGCCTTGGTTTTTCTATTGGCATGACTGCCTTAGTTGTTTCATAGAACTTACATTCAAGGTCAGATACTCTTCTAACTGATTTGCTCCTAGTAGGAAGAGTCAGAGTGTTTGGATGATACCAGAAAAATAAGTCCCACTGAATCAATAAGCAAGGGGAATAGGAGCTCACAGAGACTGAAGAAGCAACCACAGGTACTAGATAGATCCACAACAGGTCCTCTTGCATATATAGCATAGATTACTCACTTAGTTTTGTGGGAGTCCTGACTGGGAAAACAAGTTAGTCTATATTTCCTCTGCCAGCTCTTGGGTTGCTTTTCCTCTTGTGGGGTTGCTGTGTCCAAGTCAATATGATAATTTACTTCAACTTATACTTTCCTTTGTCATGTTTAATTGTTATCTCTTAAAAGCTTGCTGTTTTACAAATGAGAAACAGTGAGGGAGCAGATAAAGAGGGGAGAGAAGGAGAGAAATGTGGGAGGAGTAAGTGGAGGGGAAACTATTATTAGGATACATTTTATGAAAAAAATCTATTTTTAATTTCACAAATGAACATCTCCAGAACACTTGCTACTCAAAGTTCATATTGTTGACTGAGTAATTGTTACCATGTGTATATTTGACTCTTTATACTAAGATCCATATCTGGAGATATGCCATTCATTTTGTGTACCTCATTTCTAATTTTGTCAAATTGCTTAACAGTATTTTCTAGTAAAACAAAATGGCCTAACATTTCCAAATTTTAAAATCATTCAAGGAAATACATCAATTTTACTTGTAGAAGTTGGTTGGAAGACAGTTTTTTAGACCCAAATGCTGTCCACTTATTTTATAAAGTTTGTATCACTGTGTCATGATTTGTCCATAGGACAGGTCAACTGTATTGGTTTTATATGTAAAAAGAGTAATAATTTTAATTATTCACTTTAATTGATTAAGAAATACCTAGAGAAATATAGAGATAATAATTAGGCTCTGTCTATGCAGGAATTTCCAAAGATAATTTGTCATTTTGCCAGAAGATGAGAAATAACAGGTAAGACTCTTAAAATTATGAACATTTAAAAAGTATCCAATGGATGATATAATGGTAGCAGGAGAGGGTATATTCATTAAGTTACCGTACAAGTGATTCTATTAAGTAAAACACATAGAGTAGTTTCCTATGTGCTGCTTAATTTTTGGAATGTACATATGGTTAGATAAATGTATTTTAGGGTAAAGTGATCTAACATACAGGAGCCATGGGCAAGTTTATCAATCAATTTACAAGTCATATCCTGATCTATGCAGGAAGATCATGTAATAGAGGAAAAAGGTATGTATTGGGTATTTTTACTCTGTTCAAATGCAGTAGTGTGCTAGCTGTGAATCTCACTAAACCAACCTCACAGACTCTGGAAGACATCTTCTCCCATCCAGGATATGACAAAAAGCTGCTTGAAGTCCTTGCATACTTTGAAATGGCAGGTTAAGATTTGTTTTATTCTTATCTGTCAGCAGAGGCATGACAGTAGCTGCCTTATGATCTGTTTCCTTTTAAAAGACAATTATTTTAGGTTGAGAATTATTTTAGGTTGAGAATATTCATATGACATATTTTGATTGAATCACTAGCTCTAGCTCTGCCTTACCCTCCATTTTTTCCACTATACACCACCACTTTTCAGTCCCAATTTCATATGTATTTTTAAACAAATTGAGTCCAATTTGTCTTGCCAGCATGTGTCTAGTTATAATGTTAAGCTTTAGTATGTTCCTTTGTTTACAATGCTAAATATTACACACCATCTGGTTGCCCTCAGGCACAAGGAGTTCCTCACATACACCATGTGATGCTATATATCTTTGCCCCCATGTTATCACCGATTCATCAATAAAATGCATACAGTTGGGCAAAAGAGGGTTAGGCATAGGTTTGGTTCAAGGGCTTATGTCAGAAGCAGAGACCATGAGGAGAGGATGCTTAGGGGTAGTTGATCCATAAGGAAATGATCATGAATGCTGTCCAGTTGGAATAAAAGCAGCCCAAATGGAAACTGCCAAGTTATAACTCAGGGTTATTGACAGAGATGTAGAAAAAGAGCATAGAACATTGATATCTGCCCAGCTCTAGTGCTGTTAAGGTTAACTTTAATTATAAAGGTTTTGTATCATTTATTTGGGAACTGAATTGTCAAGGATAAGGAGACATCCCCCAATAACTATTTACCACAACAGGATAAAGCCATGTCCTGAAGCATGGCTAGCCTTCTCATTCTGAAGCTCCTGACTTCATCCATAGCTGCCCTCGCCTTCTACTAACTCCTCAGGTAGGGATGGGAATTCATGTGTCCCTTATTCATTCTAGAATTACGATCTGTAATCTTGGGCAGGTTTTATGCACACTAATGGGATTTGTTTGTGCAACAGTTTTTCAGTGGCTAGAAAATTCTAGCCGTCATATCAATTGTGGAATCTCAACATATACCTTCATACTTTGGCCCGTTATGGAAGACTCCAGTGGTTTATCAACTTTGAGCAATGCAAGTTATATTTTAACCTCTGGGGTAAAGCTTTTTGGATAAAAGGTCAAGCAGTGACAGAAGGGAACACACTGTGAACAGAAGGAATTTGATGTTCAAGATGCCTGGGTTGTGGATTTCTGCTCTGCTCCTGCTACAGATAAGTTGCTGTTTCCAATCTGGGAACTGTGGGAAGGTGTTGGGGTGGCCGATGGAATTCAGCCACTGGATGAATATAAAAACAATACTGGATGAACTTGTACAGAGGGGCCATGAAGTCACTGTTCTGAAACCTTCGGCTTACTATGTTCTTGATCTGAAAAAATCACCGGACCTTAAGTTTGAAACTTTTCCTATATCTGTCAGTAAAGATGAGCTGCAAAATTATTTCATAAAGCTTGTGGATGTGTGGACTTATGAGTTGCCAAGAGATACATGTTTGTCATATTCTCCTATGCTTCAAAATATGGTTGATGAATTTTCCTATTATTATATATGTCTTTGTAAAGACGTCGTTTCAAACAAGCAGCTCATGCAAAACTACAGGAATCCAAGTTTGATGTTCTTTTGTCAGATCCTGTGGCTGCCTGTGGGGAGCTGATAGCCGAAGTGCTCCACATTCCTTTAAGCTTCTCTCCAGGCTACAAAATTGAAAAGTACTGTGGAAAATTTATACTCCCTCCATTTTATGCACCTATTATTTTGTCAGGACTGGCTGGCCAACTGACATTAATAGACAGGGTAAAAAATATGATATGTATGCGTTATTTTGACTTTTGGTTCCAGACATGTAATGAGAAGAATTGGAATCTGTTTTACAGTGAGAATTTGGGTAAGTTACATTTCTTCTCTGTTGCTCGAAAACCTAAGTTTCACATGTGTGTAAAGCCTTATGTCCATGAATTAAAAATAAGTAGTCTTTTATAAGTTACCAAATGAATAATGGTATCAGCTATCAAATTCACAATGTCTTGTAAAATCTCATATAATTCATCAAACAGAAGAAGGTAGTAGTTCTGATTCAAGACATTTTGGTTAGCTATATAATTGCATAGAGATGAAAATAGCGGTCTCATGGTGATTCTTTACTCATCCACTGAAACTTTTCCTCTATTTTAATAAGTTTCTAAGTTTTTACTAAATCTTGGTTGACGAAGATTCAAGAATGACATATTTTATAGTATCGATATGTATACATAACATTGAAGCAATTATTTTCTCTTGCCTAGGTCAGTGTCTTCATTTAAAATGAAATTGAGGTGGTGAGAAGAAGGTATATCCTTTTGTTTTAGGATAGAATGTTCTATACATATCTGTTAAGTCCATTTGGTTCATGACTTTTCTTAGTCTATCTCTGTCACTATCTAAATTCTGATTTCACGATCAGTCCATTGATGAGAGTGGGGTGTTGAAATCTCCTACTATTATTGTGTGAGGTGCAATGTGTGCTTTGAGCTTTAGTAAGGTTCCTTTTATGTATGTAGGTGCCCTTGTATTTGGAGCACAGATATTTAGGATTGAGAGTTCATCTTGGTGGATTTTTCCTTTGATGAATATGAAGTGTTCTTCCTTATCTTTTTTGATGACTTCTGGTTGAAAATGAAATTTATTAGATATTAGAATGGATACTCCAGATTCCTTCTTCAGATCATTTGCTTGGAAAGTTGTTTTCCAGCCTTTTATTCTGAGGTAGTGTCTTTCTTTGTCTCTGAGGTGTGTTTCATGTAGGCAGCAAAATCTTGGGTCCTCATTCTGTATCCAGTTTGTTATTCTGATTCCTTTTATTCAATGCAGAATTCTATCAGACCTTCATAGAACACCTCATACCAATACTATACAAACTGTTCCACAAAATTGAAACAGAGTGCTACCAATTTCTTTCTATGAAGCCACAATTACTCTTATACCTAAACCACACAAAGACCTAACAAAAAAAGAGAAATTCAGACAAATTTCCCTTATGAATATTCCTGCAAAAATACTCAATAAAATGCTTGCAAACTGAATCCAAGAGCACATCAAAACAATCATCCATCATGATCAAGTAGGCTTCATTCCAGGGATGCAAGGATGGTTTAATATACAAAAAAACCATCAACGTAATCCACTATATAAACAAACCGAAAGATAAAAACCACATGATCATTTCATTAGATGCTAAGAAAGCATTAGACAAAATTCAACACCCCTTCATGATAAAAGTCCTGGAAAGAACAGAAATTCAAGGCCCATACCTAAAGATAGTAAAAGACTTGTACAGCAAACCATTAGCTAATATTAAACTAAATGGAGAGAAACTTGAAGCAATTCCACTAAAATCAGGGACTAGACAAGGCTACGAACTCTCTCCCTACTTATTGAATATAGTTCTAGAAGTCCTAGCCAGAGCAAGAAAATAACAAAAGGAGATCAAAGGGAAACAGATTGGAAAGGAAGAAGTCAAAATGTCACTATTTGCAGACAATATGATTGTATACATAAGTGATCCCAAAAGTTCCACCAGAGAACTGCTAAACCTGATAAACAACTTCAGCAAAGTGGCTGGGTATAAAATTAACACAAATAAATCAGTAGCCTTCCTCTACACAAAAGAGAAACAAGCCAAGAAAGAAATCAGGGAACGACACCCTTCATAATAGTCCCAAATAATATGAAATATCTCAGTATGACTTTAACAAAGCAAGTGAAAGATCTGTATGATAAGAACTTCAAGCCTCTCAAGAAATAAATCGAAGAACATGTCAGGAGATGGAAAGATCTCCCATGCTCATGGATTGGCAGGATTAATATAGTAAAAATGGCCATGTTACCAAAAGTGATCTACACATTCAATGCAATCCCCATCAAAATTCCAAACCAATTCTTCATAGAGTTAGACAGAACAATTTGCAAATTATTCTGGAATAACAAAAAACCCAGGAGACCTAAAACTATCCTCAACAATAAAAATATTTCCAGGGGAATCACTATCCCTGAACTCAAGCAGTATTACAGAGCAATAGTGATAAAAATTGTATGGTATTGGTACAGAGACAGACAGATAGACCAATGGAATAGAATTGAAGACCCAGAAATGAACCCACACACCTATGCTCACTTGATTTTTGACAAAGGAGCCAAAACAATCCAATGGAAAAAAAAGATAGCATTTTCAGCAAATGGTGCTGGTTGAACTGGAGGTCAGCATGTAGAAGAATGCAGATTGAACCATTCTCATCTCCCTGCACAAAGCTTAAGTCCAAGTGAATCAACGACCTCCACATCAAACCAGATACACTCAAACTAATAGAAGATAAAGTGGGGAAGAATCTGGAACACATGGGCACTGGAGAAAATTTCCTGAACAAAACACCAATGGCTTATGCTCTAAAATTAAGAATCGACAAATGGGATCTCATAAAACTGCAAAGCTTCTATAAGGCAAAGGACACTCTGGTTAGGATAAACAGCAACCAACAGATTGGGAAAAGTTCTTTACCAATCCTACAACTCATAGATGGCTCATATCCAAAATACACAAAGAACTCATAAAGTTAGACTGCAGGGAGACAAATAACCCTATTAAAAATGGGGTTCAGACTAAACAAAGAATTCACAGCTGAGGAATTTCCAATGGCTGAGAAACACCTAAAGAAATGTTCAACATCTTTACTCATAAGAGAAATGCAAAGCAAAACAACCCTGAGATTCGACATCACATCAGTCAGAATGGCTAAAATCAAAAACTCAGGTTACAGCAGATGCTGGTGAGGAGGTGGAGAAAGAGGAACACTCCTCCACTGTTGGTGGGATTGCAGACTGATACAACCATTCTGGAAATCAGTCTGGAGGTTCCTCAGAAAATGGGACACTGAACTACCTGAGGACCCAGCTATACCTCTCCTGGGCATATACCCAAAAAGATGCCCCAACATATAAAAAAGACACGTGCTCCACTATGTTCATAGCATCCTTATTTATAACAGCCAGAAACTGGAAAGAACCGAAATGTCCTTCAACAGAGGAATGGATACAGAAAATGTGGTACATCTACACAATGAAATACTACTCAGCTATCAAAAACAATGACTTTATGAAATTCATAGACAAATGGATGGACCTGGAAATTATCATCTTCAGTGAGCTAACCCAATCACAGAAAAACACACATGGTATGTATGCACTCATTGATAAGTGGCTATTAGCCCAAATGCTCGAATTATCCTAGATGCACAGAACACATGAAACTCAAGAAGGAGGACCAAAATGTGAATGCTTCATTCCTTCTTTAAAAGGGGAACAAGAATACCCTTGGCAGGGAAAAGGGAGGCAAAGTTTAGAACAGAGACTGAAGGAACATCCATTCAGATCCTGCCGCATATGTGGCCTATACATATCCAGCCACCAAACTAGATAAGATGGATGAAGCAAAGAAGTGCTGGCTGAGAGGAACCGGATGTAGCTTTCTCCTGAATCCAGAATAAGGCAAATACAGAGGCGAATGCCAGCAGCAAACCACTGAACTGAAATGGGACCCCCAGTGAAGGAATCTGAGAAAGGACTGAAAGATATTTAAGGGGCTTGAAATCCCATATTAACAACAATGCCAACCAACTAGAGCTTCCAGGGACTAAGCCACTACCCATGGACTGACCCTGTGCTCCAACTGCATAGGTAGCAATGAATAGCATAGTAAGAGCACCAGTGGAAGGTGAAGCCCTTGTTCCTGCCAAGACTCAACTCCCAGTGAACGTGATTGTTGGGGGAAGGGTGGTATTGGTGGGAGGATGGGCAGGGGAACACCCATATAGAAGGGGAGAAGGACAGGTTAGGGAGATGTTGGCCCAGAAACCGGGAAAGGGAATAACAATTGACATGTAAACAAGAAATACCAAATTTAATAAAGACGGAAGAAAAAAATTCCTCATGTCATTTTCAAAAGAAAAAAATGAAATTGTAGGGTCTGAAAACATGGCCAAAGAATTGAAATTGTTTCTGTACAGTTTAGTACCTGAGCTCTCTTCCCAGTAACACTCATGCCCAGTGGCTCAAAACTGCATGTAATTTCATCTTCAAGACCAGTGCTGTCCTTTTTATGGTATCCATGGGTACTGGCATAAACTTAACATATGCTCATGCAGATATCCGTACAAATAAATGAAAAGATATATCATAAAATATTTTCTTTTTTTTCATTTTTAAAAATCCCCCTAATATTGGAAGCGATTGTTTCTACCAGCCCCACATTTCTTTATTTGGTCCTTTCCTAATATCGATAGCAAATGCCTAAATTCAACATAAGCATGGACACCCGTGCTGAACTTTTTGAAGTCATGCTCTTTATTTTTCTTAAAAAATATACCACAGCTAAACTAGTCCAAAATTTCTATTCTCATAATTCTGAACATATTGATTCTTTTATAGTATAAATACTATTAAATATCTTAATATTAAACAAGACTAGAAGCTTTAGCCACAAATTTAGCCATTTTCAAACTTTACAATTCCCTATAAGAAATGAAGACTAGCTACAAATTATGAGGATAGTGAAAACACTGGCTAGAGTGTACTGCAAGATGAGAGTTTTGGACATGGAGTGTTGATATTTACATAGGTTTTTTTTGAAGGTTTGGAGAGAAAAACCTGAGTGCTTATCCATATAGTGGCCTAGAGGAATATTTCTTTAAGTATTGATGGTTTTAAAATAATGAGAATTATAAAATAAGTCATACAGATTTCTTTACAAATAAACACAAATAACAATGTATTTATATGATTCATAAAACATTATTGATGTAAGTTATGTTATATATTAAAATATTACATTTTACATGCACATATTCTACACAAAACACAAATCCTTTTGACATTTTGAGGAACTATATTGCATACTCAGCAGGTAGCCCTGTCAAGTTTTCTCTGTCTCACTTGCTCATTTTCCCTATCTAGGAAGGCCCACCACATTAGCTGAAACAATGGGTAAAGCAGAAATGTGGCTCATTAGGACCCTACTGGGATTTGGAGTTTCCCACCCAATATTACCAAATGTTGACTATGTTGGAGGACTCCACTGCAAACCTGCTAAACCCTTGCCTAAGGTAAATACATTGTTTTTGTTTTTCTTCATTTCATATCATTTCTGATGAAATGTTCTACATTTTTCTTTACATTCTTCTCCCAATAATAGAGATATGAGGGAAGTGGAATTAAAAATCCTGCTAATTAAGAGCTCAATAAACCCAGGAACATGTATGACAGACTTGAAAAAACATACCAGTGAATTAAGGCATGTAGGATATTGGAGTATATAGCCATTGGGTACATTCTTTACCAAGCAACCATAAGAACATGAGATTGAATCCCAGTGCTTGCATAGAGTTAAGTATTTTGGCTCAGCATGTATGACTTTAGTACTGAGCTGCAGAAACAGGTTAAAACTGAGTATACTAACCTGTTAAAATAGTGAGATTCATGGTCATTGTGAATGGTCAATGGTCTCAAAAATAATATGTTAAAGTTAATAGAGTAGAACATCTGATATTATCATGGCCTTTGTTAGCTAAAACAAAGGCAGGGAATTGGGAGAAATTAAGAAAATAATATCATTAATACTCAATATCAAAAAATTATTGCATAATATATGATTAACACAGTTATGATTATTTAATAAAGAGCAAAAACATTTTATTTATCATAGGAGGAATTATGCATTAACTGTCGCATATGTACATACCACAGTATAGATATCATTTAATTAAACTCTAGCTAATAATTTACCTAGCCAAATTACAAACAAAAACAGACAAGAGATATTACAATACAGAAGATATTTTTGACTACAAGTGCCTTATTCAAGGCACTTGAATTCAAATCACTTGTGATTTCTGTGGGTACATTCTGAAATGCTGGCATTATGATGCCTGTGAAGGGTGTAGGTAGACATTGAAAATTCTTGATTTCTCATGAAATGACAATAGTTGCATCCATTTTTAATTTCTGTGCATGTGAATCAAATCCAACATGAACAAAATCCGTGCAACCAAAAACACAAGCCACATCTAAGTCAACCCTTCCCTAGTGGAAGACCATACATGCAAGAATATTTGGAGAGGACAAATGGATCCATACGTTTTGTTGTTTGGCTTTAATTTTGATTTTGATGATAAAAGCACACACAGTTAATACTGCACAGGTCAAATTAATACATTGGGCTGTCACAATGCCATGGCAATTTATTGGAGTATTTAATACAAACCCTTGTGGAGCTGCTTCCCAGAGACTGTGACTTGACACAATTTCACACTGCAGCTCAGGTTAGTAGCTTCAACAGCAGGAAATCCCCATTCCTCAGACTCCTAAGGTAGGAAGATAAATTGTTTTTAAGAACTGAAAGGAGTGCTTTAGGGAAGACTGGGGTAAGGAGGGATGAATAAGAAAAAAAGAGCGTTATATGAAACTCCTAAAGAAATGAAAAGAGCAATATCAATCTAACTGTGTGGTCCTAGTCATTATTTGGACATCAGGTGTAAGTCCAGTGTGCAGATGATGCCAACAATTTCTAAACTATTGGTCCACAGCAACTGCTCAACAAAGGGATGTGTGTCTCCTTGGTTGAAGTTGATACAGCAGGTTTAATATATGTGTTTGAATCCTACCCTGTAACCATTCCATTGGAAGGTGGAAGTGTAGGCAGTAGCCAACTTTATTCAGAGACCAACACTCTGAAGGTCACAAAAGGTCATGAGTCCATAGAACATGAGTTCCAGCTGCGCTCAATCATAAAATGAGCTATGTGTGATAAAACTATTGTTTTGTCAAAATGAATATGAAGGACAGCTTAAACACTGCCTGGAGGACAGTGGGAAGTCAAAGTGGCTAACCTGAAGCAGACCCACTCCTAAGTAACTTCTGGGTTTGCAGAAACTGTGGTCAAAGACCCTTGTCCCATTTTCATTGAGTGTTTTCACAAGCACTCAAAAATCTCCTCTTTGCTCAAACCCTTTTCTCACCTCTCTTCCTTTTTAACTTTTTTAAGCACAGAATATCCAGAGTGATTTTGATTTAATATGCATTCAAATTTAATTGTCTTTGGATGCATAAGTATCCACAGATTCATGGGAATAAACAAATGGCATCACAGAAATTCTCAGGTGATGAAAAATGGCAACAGTTAATGTCTTCCTTTGTGTATAGGGTCTTTACTTGGCCCAAAGTAGACAGACTTCACTTCTGGTGATAGAGTCAATGAATCTTTTTACCTTTTAGCTGGAGGATTTCTATCTTCATCATAACTGCCACAATATTCTCACCTGCTACCTTTGTCCTTCATGTCTCAGGGCTTGAGCAGCCTGAGAAGAATCCAAATTGTTTCATTGGAAACATCTGCAATGGCAGATACATATCCTTTTCCAAATCTTGAGACAACCGGTCTTCCAAGGTTCAAATAGTTGAAATCACCTAGGCTTGTCTAAAGGAAGTTCAGAATATTCTATAGAGAAATAGTTTTGAGTTCCTGAACATTAATCACCTTCAGGTAAATTTAAAATGAGAGTATATAAGGAAAGTTCAAGGATATCCCTTGGTGTCTCCCATGATGATTTTTTTTCAATAATTGTTATTTTAACAATCTATGTTATGTCATTTATGCCATGGCCATGACGATGATAAAGAAGTCTGAAAATATGATTGATATTCCATCATTTACAGAAGTTTTAATTTTTTTCTACTACAGCCTAGTCAACTGTCAGTTTTTATTAAAGCAGCCACTCCCTTGTCTTCAAAAGTTTGGATAAGAAAAAAATACATTGCAAAAGCATTCTCTGAGTATAGAGGTAGAACCAAAAGGAATTTACAATGTATATCAATGCACACATGCAGGTACAGCATCCAAGAAAGAAAAGCATAGTGAATTGCATCTACTTTCTCTAATTCACTAATAGTTTTTATCTTTTGTGTCAACTCTAGCTTTAAGACTCAGAGTCATAAGGGGTAACAAGTCGGATATTCTTGTACAATTTGTCTAACTTTTCTAAGTGGGATATGGTATTCCTCCCCTGATATACTACTTCAGAAAGAAGAGAAAGGCAAATAATATTTTATGGCCCTTAAAATGTAAATGGATCCATACCAAAGGCTTATTCACCTTGTTGTTTAATACATATAGGAGACAATTTAGTGGAAAAAATAAGTGTAAAGGCAGTGAAGAATCTATGATGTAAATAAATGCCTTTTTTAGTTTTGATTCAAATACCTGCTATACTTTTCACTCTTAAAATGAAATCATGGATTTTCTAATGCTATCACTCAGAGTTAAATAGAAAGTTTAGTCCAAAATTAAGTATTCTCAAATATACTATGTAGGCGATAAATATTCCCTAATAATTTTGAAAGTTGTTGAGTTTTTTAAATTGTTCTTTTCATGGTTACTAACAATCATTCTCATTACTAGTTGCCCCAGATATTACAATTTCTGACCTTTGTACCTTTCCAAGAGTAATAATCAGTCCATATTTATGTAGCACATTCTGAATCATGCCATATACACATTGTAGCTCTTTTGGTTTGGAGGTGACTATTAGAATATCATCCATATAATGAATATTATAACCCTAAGGAAAGGCCTACCTCACAGGCTCTAAAACCATTACAGCATGGAATTGGGTTATCATAGTACATTTTGCCATGCCGTAGGTAATACAGCACATTGATATTAAAGCTGGTGTTCTTTAGGGTTGAGTGAAGAAACAGAAAATACTAAATATACCTCATTATTAACATGAAAAGGTATAGTGTAAAAGCAGTTTTTCAAATTCATAACAGTTGAAGACAAAACTTTAGTAATAGATGTCACTGTAGATAATCCAGGCTGCATAGATCAAGTTGACCACGTGGTGGCATTAAGATTTCACAAGTCAACTAAGCATCCATTTAACATATATGTAAATTGTAAAACATGAAAATATCAATGAGAAAAGGACAGATTTCTGTTGCCATTCTCCAACTGTTGTCTGACTACTGTGAGGAGCCTATAACTTTTCATTTAGAAATTTGAGATTACAGACTTATTAACTGAATTTTATGTAGTGTTTAGCCATTATGCAAAAGCCAATCCATGCTTATGATGGTTATTATGGGAACAGTGGTTCCATAACCTTTATTGCCCTTAACCCTTTTGGTATCCCAACTTTTTACTTAGCAATTGAGATTGTGAACAGTAGGTAGCATTAGCAGTAAAAATACAGGTCTCTGCATTAGATTGGTGTAGAAAGTGTCTTCACAAAAGATTAATAATACCCCGTGTAACAAAAGATTATTAAGAGTAGCACTTGTTTGAGAAGTAGTTTGTAATAAAATAATAGATTGGCTATACTCTGAAGCTGGCAGAAATCCTATGTCCTTTAGATTTAAATCCTTACGTTGTATAGTTTAGGGTTCCCTCATAAGGTTTCTTGATTCTTGGCCAGTGTTATTTTTTTGTTGCCAAGCAATATATTGCCATACTCCCCATATTTATTTCACCATTCCTTATCCCAAAGTTTGCCCTTTTTGCATACAGAGCATAAGTCAGGTCTCCTTGATTCTGAGCACTGAACTCTTATAATGGCAACTTATTTTGATTCTTAAAGTGGTCACTTTACCAGCATCATTTTTTTTTGTTAAATAAACGTTCCTTAAACAGGTAAATTCCCTCTAGGTTTGTAAGTCCCTACATTGCTACACAACTTCAGAAAGTCCAGAATATTTTTATCTCTCTTTGAAGGTTGACTTAATCCTTGTAAATCTTTATTGTAATTATCTAAACTAACTGTTTTAAGAACTCTTAAATTTGTTCCCCCTTTACTTATTTTTCAATAGCATCTCTGATTCTCCCTCTGAAATTGGCATAAGGTGTAGAGGTATCTTACATGTTTCTATATTACAAGACACTAAGTCTGATTCCATATCAGTTTTCACGCTGGTAGCCATAGCAGCATATCTAATGTGAGGGCACTGATGGAGGTATATCATGCAACTGGTAACATGTTTATACAAATCCTTGTCAGACTTTCTTTGGGATATTTCTAGGATTATCCTGCAGTCCTAAGTGCTGAACGTTTTAATGGGTTTTGCCTTCAAGCCATACCTACCAGTGAGGAAATTGAAAAGTGCTAAGAAGCATTTTAGCAATTACAGGAAAAGCATAGGGCAGACATTTTGGCTCATTGCTCCAAGCAAAGATAATCATAGTTATATGGAGCAATAAGACCATAGGAAGAACAGGCCTTTTTAAAATCTTTCACACTATCCGTATCTAATTCCTGATAAATATTTTGACATTATTGAAACTTTACAAGCAATACTGGGGACAGCTAATCAGGTCAGGGAGGAATGGATGGATGAATTTCTTTCCCTTGAACTGCCCTAGTTTTCCTAAGATGTAGTATTTTTTCCATACATTTTACTAAATCTTCATTAAGCAGGGAAAGATTTCAAGATTAGATCACCTGCATAGTTGCCAGTGTTGCGATTTTTCCTTTGCATTTTGTCTGCACTGGGAAATCTTCTACTGACCTTTGTTTGGGATATTTTTTATTTAAATTTAAAATGTTATCCCCTTTCCAGTTTCCAGTCCATAAAACCCTATAACATCGTCCCCCCTTCTTCTATGAGAGTGTTCCACAACCCAACCCCACGCCTTCCTGCCTCCCCATCCTGACATTCCACTATACTTGTGCAACCAGCCGTGGCAGGAACAATGGTTTCTTTTCCCATTGGTGCCCAACAAGGCCATGAACTTTGAAAAAAAAACAATTTTAAGACATTGTCATGTTTATATTCATGCAAGAACTTGGGCATCACTTCCTGGTGATTATTAACCTTATCTTTGTAAAGAAAGTATTTGGATAATAGTCTGAATCAATGCCCCTATGACCAACTTCAAGCATAGGTTTGTCAGTATTCTGCCCTAATATTCTGATTCACCTCTTACTCTGAGTGTGCCCAATCTCCTGTTATGAAGCCAACTTTAGGTCCTCATCCAGTACCACTTGTTACAGCTCCAGAAACAGTGAGACTTGGTAGAATAAAACTGACATTTGAGGCAGAGTAACATCTCATGAAATAGCCAACTTTATTCACAGCTCAAACAATGCATACTCTGAGGCTTAAGAAATGTCATATGAGTAAAGATCACAGAACTTCAAGCTGTATACAATCACAAGGACCAGTCAGGGTACTAATATGTAGACTCAACTCTTATCTGGTACACATAGGAAGATGACACAGACACATAGCAAGAGAAATCTTGTGTTTCAAAGAAACATGGTAACAAGACTCTTGTCCTGTTTTCTCAGAGTATTCTCAAAGCAATAAGAATTCTACTCACACAACTCCATTCCTGGACCATTCCAATAATACAATATGCAAGGGTTCTTCCAGATGAGTCAGATGATTCCATATTCCCATGAGCCAATATGTTGGCTATTATTTCCAAGTACTTGTGGGCAAAGAGATTTCTGAATGGGAAACAAAAAATACACAGTCAATGAAAAAAATTGAAATTCAATAAGATAACACAGAATAAGTGAACAAATATAAAGTCTAAAGTATTTAAAATGTGTTTTCATTACAATATTAAGACTGGAATATTAGAGTTGTCAAATCATTTAGATCAAATAAATTATTAGTAATTTGCCAATATTTTTTTGCAGTTGAATTATATCACCATGGAAATGTACTAATATTTTCCTGTATCATTAACTATCTCATTTGTCTACATATCTCTTCCTGGAAAGTAGTGATTATGGATACCTGTATGAATGTAACACAGATATGCTGACACACTCTTGTGTGAGTCTTCTGAATTCTCATTATTCACTACTTCTGACTTTCTCATCTATCATATGGAAGGTATTCAGACCTGTTTGCTCTTTACTTAAAAAAATGCTACATTTAAAAATTATTTCTCTTTTAGAAATTATAATTACATCATTTTCCTCTTTCCATTCCTCCCTTCAAACACTCCCATAAACATGGCCCCTTGGTCTTTTCAAACACATGGAGCTTTGTTTTCCATTACTTGTTACATACACAGATTTATGTCTTTACACTTATATTCCTAAATATATCCTGCTCTGTCTTTGCAATGTTAAATTTGACAGCACCAAAAAAATTCTCTAACATTTAACAGGTTCTTTGGAAATTTGATGGCAAAACCCCAGCAACATTAGGATACAATACCAGAATCAACAAGTGGCTCCCCCAGAATGACCTCCTTGGTAATATTCTGGAAAACAAATGTGACATCATGACAGGGTCCCTGATTTCTGTACATATTTCTTTTGACTTCAAACTCTTTATATCACATGTGCTCTATGGATTATTTATTTAAGATAACAAGGTCTGACACGAATTTTGACTTTTTATCACTCACTTCTTTCTTCCTTTTCTTCTTCCTATCTTTCTCATTTTTTAAGTGAGGGGGAGTTTACTAATTCATTTTTGTTAACAGGAAACAAATATCACAACTCTGAATTCTGCACAACAAATTTAAAATAAAATATGTATGAATACACATAACTTTCTAAGTGGTTATAGCCCCAGACCTTATTTTTTGTTAAATAATTCAATCATAACTCCACTTCCTTTCTGTTTCTCCTTCTTACTTTACATTTTAATCATTTTGCATAAAACTGAACTTACTAGTGCCTAACTTTCAACATGCGGATTGTTAAGGTTAAATAACTTGCTCAGTTACACAACAGAATGGTTCTTTATTCACTCAGAGCAACCAAGGTTAACCTTAACACATTTTTAAATTGATTATTTTATTTATTTACATTTCAAATGTTATTTGCCTTCCCAGATTCCCTTCCACAAAACCTCTATTCCCTCCATTTTTTCATGCCTCTATGTGGGTGCTTCTCACACCTGCACACTCACTCCTGACTCAGCGGCCTAGTTTTCCCCTATCCTGAGTCATCAAGCCTACACAGAACCAAGAGGCTTCCTTCCAATTGATGCCACACAATGCTTCCCTCTGCTACAAATTCAGCTGGAGCCATGGATCTCTCCATTTGTATTCTTTGGTTGGTGGTTTATTCCCTGGGAGCTTTAGCGGGTCTGGATGGTTGATATTGTTGTTCTTCTTATGGGAATATAAACCACGTCAGCTCCTTCACTCATTGCCCTAACTACTCCATAGGGCTCACATGCTCACTCTGATAATTGACTGCAAGTATTCATATCTGCGTTGGTCAGGCTCTGGAAAAGCCTTTCAGGGGACAGCTATATCACGTTCTAGTCAGCAAATGCTTCTTGGCATATCAATAGTATCTGAGTTTGGTGTCTTCTTACGGGATGGACCCCATGGTGGAGCAGTCTCTGGATGGCCTTTCCTCAGTTTCTGCTCCACTCTTTGTCCCTGTCTTTCTATCTCACAGGAGGAATTCTGTATTAATATTTTTGAGGTGGGTGGTCGCCCCCATCCCTCAAATGTGATCCATGATTATCTACAGGATATGGTCTCTACAGACTTTCTCTCCCCTTTGTTGGTTATTTCAGCTAACTACTGCCTCTTGGGTCCTAGAAACCTCGAGTCTCTGGAACATGGGGTTTTCTAGTGTCTTTCCCTAGTTACACCTACAACACTGTTACACACCCCCTTTCAAATTCCTGACCCTTGGTACTTATCCCCCATATCCTCCCATATCTGAAATGCCATCCACCCTTTCCCTTCCTCTCCTCTCTCTCTCCCAGATACCTCTCACTCTCTACACTCTGCGATTATTTTCTTCCCTGATGTGAATATGACTGAAGCATCCACACTCCCTGGTCTTTTTGCTTCTTGAACTTCATATGATCTATGAGATGTATCATGGGTCTTCTGAGCTTTCTATCTCTAATCACTAATCAGTGAGTACATACAATGTGTGTTCCTTTGTGATTGGGTTACCTCACTCAGGATGAGATTTTCTAGTTCCATCCACTTTACTTCAAATTTCAGGAAGTCGTTGTTTTTAATAGCTGAGTAGTATGCCATTGTGTAAATGTGCCACATTTTCTGTATGCACTCATCTGTTCAGGGACATCTGGGTTGTTTTCAGCTTCTGCCTATTTTAAATAAGACTGCTATGAACAGAGTGGAACATGTTTTCTTTTTACATGTTCAGACATCTTTTGCGCATATGCTCAGGAGTGTTACAGCTGGATCCTCAGGTAGCACTATGTCATATTTTCTGAGGAACCACCAAACTGTCTTCCAGAGTGGCTGTCCCAGTTGGCAGTTCCACCAGCATTGGAGGAGTATCCTTCATTCTCCATGTCCGCACCAGCAACTACTGTCACCTGAGTTTTTGATCTTAGTCATTCTGACCTGTGTGAGGTGGAATCTCAGGGTTATTTTGATTTGCATTTTCCTGACGACTGAGGATTTTGAACATTTATTTAAGTGCTTCTCACCCATTCAAGCTTTCTCAGTTAATAATTCTGCTTAGCTCTGTACTATACTTTTAAATAGGGTTATTTTGTTCTGTGGAGCCAAGCTTTTTAGTTCCTCGTATATTTTGCACGTTAGCTCTCTCTTAGATAGGTTTGGTAAAATCTTTTGCCAATCTGTGGGATACCATTTTTTCACCCATTATTTTTATCTACTAGGGACTTCATATGTTCAACTGAAAAAGGGTTTTTCTTACCTCAAATCTCAAGTCACATGCAAATTTGCAAAAATACTTCTCGAGAAATTTAGTTACTTCTTGCTCTGAGTCAGAAAAATATTTTAGAGAGCTTATGATTTTAAGAATCTTTATGTAGAAACATCTCCTTTCAGTTCCTCTTAGTATACATATCTCTTTTCATATCCAAAACTGCTAATTAATGTTAATCTGAATTCATCTTCTTCTAGGTCATCCAAAAATCAAAGCCTTTGTAACTCACAGTGGAGCCAATGGCCTCTGTGAGGCAATCTATCATGAAATCCCTATGATTGGCATTCCTATGTTTGAAGAACAACATGATAACATTGCCTACATGGTGGCCAAAGGAGCAGCTGTATCATTGAATATCAGGGCAATGTCAAAGTCAGATTTTCTCAGTGCACTGGAGGAAGTCATAGACAATCCTTTGTGAATATAACTTTCTAAAATATGTTTTATTCATTCATTCATTCATTCATTCAATAACTTGCTTATTCATATATGCGCTCATTGTTTTCTTACTGGAAGTCAAAGAAATGTGAATTATACTCATATGAACCAACATATAGTAGGCATGGTTGAGTACAAACATTATACTCTCCTTTACTTTTTGTTTTTAAATTGCTAGGTAGACTTTATGGTCCTTTGCTATATAAATCAGGGTAGCCTTAAGTGTGCACCCCTTCTGCTTTACCTTCCACACTACTTGGCCAAGAAGTATTTTTGACACCCCTGGACAATACCCTGAAAGAAGTCTTTCATGTCCTGTGTGGGTTTTTTAGTAGGAATTCTTTGGGTATTGGAAGGAAAACATTAGGTTAGATGAGAAAAGTTCATTAAAACTATATATGTATATAGAACTTGAATAGGATGTAAGGAATAAGTAATTAATAGTTTCATTCTTTTTGTTTTTGTCATACATTCTTGTTGTTATTTCCTCCATTTTCCACCTCTTCTACTCTTCCCATTTCCCTAATTAGATCCCTTGAATTCTGCTACCTCCTTTTACCCTATTCACACCTTCTTCTCTATTTACACCCCCTCCCAGTCTCTGAGGAGCTTCTACTCTTCTTATTCTTCTAAGGAATGAAGTTGAATCCTAAATTGTAAATGAACGTAATATAAGTATCAATGAATCAGGATGTTTCAATGAGAAGAAAGACACAATTTTGCTCTTGTGCTTTGAAATTACAACCATTGTAATTCCTACATGTTGTGCTAAATCAAACTGATATTTAGGAGTGATAACTCAGGCCTCTATGTCACCCTTCTACTTACATACCCATCAATAATCTTTCAACAGTAGAATCAAATGCACTTGCAATATGCTTCTTTGTGAAATTTGGGGAACTTTTCTAAAATCGGAATGTTAACAAAAATGAAGATTAGTAATAATATCAAAAATTAGGCTTAATGGTTAAGTACCTGAAGAATAAGTTATCCCACTTCTGGGCATAAACCCAATGGTGCCCCAATATATAACCAGACCAGAAGCTCCACTATGTTGATAGTCCCATTATTTATAATAGCCTGAAGCTGAAAAGAATTCAGATGCCCTTCAAGAGAGGAATGGATAGAGAAAATGTGGTCCATCTACACAATGGAGTACTACTCGGCTATTAAAAAGAATGACTCCATGAAATTCATAGGCAAATTGATTGAACTAGAAAATATCATCCTGAGAGAGGTAACCCAATCACAAAAAAACACATAGTATACAGTCACTGATAAATGGCTATTAGCCCAAAAGCTCGAATAACCCAACATACAATCTACAGACTACCTGAAGCTTAGGCAGAGTGATGACCAAAATGTGATGCCTCACTCCTTCTTAAAAGGGGGAACAAAAATATCCATACGAGGGAATATGGAGGCAAAGTTTAGAGCAGAGATGAAGGAATGGTCATACAGAGCCTGAGTCACATGTGGCCCATATATATATAGCCACCAAAACTAGATAAGATTGATGAAGCTAAGAAGTACACACTGACAGGAGCCAGATATAGCTGTGTCCTGAGAGTCATAGCCAGAAAATGTTAAATACAGATTTGAAAGTTAGCAGCAAACCAATGACCTGTGAAAGGATTCTCGTTGGAGGAATTAGAGAAAGAATTGAAACAGCTGAAGGGGCTTGTAACATAAATGAGCACAGTTCCCCAATAAAAAGACACAACCTAGCAGAATGGATGTTGCATTAAAGAAAAACACTTCAACAATAAACACAGACATATCATCAGAGTAATGGGCTCAGAAGAATAGTTTTAAAAACAAAAATCCCAAAGAAGCAAGCTGTAATAGACATTCTAATATCGAATAAAATGGACTTATAACCAAAATTAATCCAAAAAGACAGAGAAGGACAGTTCATATTCATCAAAGCAAAAAATCTGCCAAGATGATATTTCAATTTTGAATATCTACATCTCAAACAGAAGAATACTCACATATGTAAGATATATGTTGCTGAAGTTTAAATTGCACATTGAGCCACACACATTAATAGTGGGGATTTTAATAGCCCTCTCTCATTAATTAACAGGACATCCTGATAAAAACGAAATAGAGAAAAAACCCTAGCAGGCATTATGAAGGAAATGGACCTAACAGACATTTATAGAATATTTCACCCAAACACAGAAGAATATATTTTCATCTCAGCACCTTATCGATCATGCTCCAAAATTTTACATCTAGTCAGTCACAAAGCAAGCCTCAACAGATACATGAAATTTGAAACATCTTGATTCTTATCAGGCCACCATAGAATAAAGCTGGGCTTCAAAATCAGCAAAAGCAACAAAAGCCTACCTGCTTTTGGAAATTGAACAACTCTCTTCTCAATGGTCTTAGGGTCAAGAAGAAATAAAGAAATCAAGGATTTTCTAGAATTCTATGAAATTGAAGGCACAACAAACATAAATTCATAGGATATAATGAAAGCAGTGCTAGGAGGAAAGTTTATAATATTAATTGCCACCATAAAGAAATTTGAAACTTCTCATACCAACAATTTCAAAGTATACCAGAAATCTCTAAAGAAGAAGAAGATAAAAGAAGAAGAAGGAGGGGGAGGGAAGAAGGAAAAGAGGGAGAGAGGGGGGGGAGGGAGGAGAAGAAGAAGGAGACTGAGAACAAGGAGAAGGAGAAGGAGAAGAAGAAGAAACCACATCAATGAGGAGTAGATGCAGGAAATAATGAAATTCAGGGAATTCAGGGCTGAAATCAATCAGTTAGAAACAAAGAAAACAAACAAACAAAAAAAAAGAATTGGCAAAATCGAATTGGTTCTTTAGGATTTAAGAAAATAGATAAATCCTTAACCGAACTAACAGAGACACCCAACAACAGACAATGAAGACATTCAGAGAATCATTAGCTCTTAATTCAAAAGACTAAACTCTGCAAAACAAACTCAAAGAAAAAAATTTCACGATTATCTCAATAGATGCTGAAAATGCTTTTAACAAAATCCAATACCCGCTTCATGTTAAAAGTATCAGAGACATCAGGGATACAAATCACATTACATAACCTAACACACAGCAAGACAATAGCCAACATCAAACTAAATGAAGAAAAACTTAAATTACACTAAATTCAGGACAAGACAAGACTACCCAAACTCTCTCTACTAGCATGGTTGTTCTCTGAGAGACTACCCAGCATCTGACTCAGACAGATCTAGATACCAACAGTCAAACACTAGATGGAGCATGGGGAATGTTATGGAAGAATAGGGAGAAGGATTGCAAACTGGAAAGGCATATGATCTCCACAGAAGACTAATAGAGTCAAATCACTTGAAACATTGGGGGACTTCAGAGACTGAGCCGCAAACCAAAGAGCATACAGAGACTGGATTTTAGGACTCCCTGCACATTTGTAGTAGATCTGATGCTTGCTCTTCATGTGGGTCCCTAACAATTGGAGCTAGGGTTGTCCTAAAAGATGTTACCTGTCCATTGGATATGTTCTAGTTGTCTGAAAGGTCTGGCCCCAGTGGGTGAGAATGCACATCCACAGAGACTTGATGGACCAGGGTAGACAGAATACCCAATGGGATTCCTGACTGCTAAGAAGAGAAAGGGGGAAGGAGAGAAGGATTGTGAAGAGGCTTGGACCAGAGGTAGACAGTAAATGGGAAGTAAAATAAATAAATAAATAATTAATTAATTAATTAATTTTAAAATTTACAAAACTTTTAAAACCTTTTGAAATGTTTCCTACTGAATTCTAATCTGATGTAACTGCAGAACTCATTTTGCTTCCATTTGGAAAATATTTATTGTTTAAATTTTGTTTCCAGGAAATATATTGTTATTCTTAAAGTGAATTTCTTTTTATTAATAATTAATTAGTTAATTTCCTTTACATTCTGAACACAGCTTCCACTCACTCCCTCCTCTGCTCTCACTCCCTTCCTCTCACCATACCTCCCTCCATACTCTCTCTATTTTTCCTAAGGAAGGGGAGGTCTCCCTTGGATACAAGCCCCTTTGGCATGTTAAATTGAAGTAGGACTAGTCACACCTTCTCCTATTGAGACTAGACAAAGCAGCCCTATTAGGGAAAAGCCATCCAAAAGCAGGTTTTGCATAACTAAGCATACATACATATCATCTTTATTGTCTGTAAATGCTAGTTTATTTTTCTCTTATATATATTTTAGTAATATTAGCATAAAATATGTTATGATTGTTTTCTACTCTCCTTTCTGTATTAGCTGTGCTCTGGCTTTTTGTCTTTCACATATTTATATGATTATGATGTCATGTTTTTGTTTTTTGTCTAACATAGGACCGTCTTGGCCATGTCTTATAAAGTTGCCTAATAGGATTAAATTCATATGTTTTCTACTTTCTCAAAGACTTGCTCTTTCCTTAACATCTGAGAGGTAATTTTGTGGCATATATTGTTTCAGCCTCTTCTCTATTGCTTCTGAATGTACTACCTTGTCTTCTGGCCCATAGGGCATCTACTGCGAAGCTGGATGTTACTCTAATAGTAATTATGTAATGATTGCAAATGTTATTTTCCTGCTGATATTTTATGTTTTTCTTTCAACAGGACTTTGACAAGTTGATGAAAATATTCACCAGATAATGTCATTTGGGCAAATTCATTAGGAATTCCTTGATGATCTTGGAATTGGATGTCCCAAACTTTCCTAAAATAGAAATACATTTTCCAATGATTTTCTCAAAATTTTTGTCGCTCTCTCTCTCTCTCTCTCTCTCTCTCTCTCTCTCTCTCTCTCTCTCTCTCTCTCTGTGTGTGTGTGTGTATGTGTGTGTGTGTGTGTGTGTGTGTGTGTGTGTGTGTGTGTGTGTGTGTGTCAGGAGGGGATCTCTTATCTCCTTAAAATACTTCAAAACTCAATGTCTAATTGTTTAAAGTGTCTTTGAGGCTATTTGAAGTCATTTGCCTTGGTTTTTCTATTGGCATGACTGCCTTAGTTGTTTCATAGAACTTACATTCAAGGTCAGATACTCTTCTAACTGATTTGCTCTTAGTAGGAAGAGTAAGAGTATTTGGATGATACCAGAAAAATAAGTCCCACTGAATAAACAAGCAAGGGGAATAGGAGCTCACAGAGACTGAAGAAGCAACCACAGGTACTAGATAGATCCACAACAGGTCCTCTTCCATATATAGCATAGATTACTCACTTAGTTTTGTGGGAGTCCTGACTGGGAGAACAAGTTAGTCTATATCTACTGTGTCAGCTCCTCAGATGTTATTCCTCTTGTGGGGTTGCTGTGTCCTCTGCTATTTTTGCTTCAACTTATACTTACTTTTGTCATATTTGGTTGTTATCTCTTAGAAGCTTGCTGTTTTTCTAATGACAGAGAGGGGGCAGATCAAGAGGGGAGAGAAGGAGAAAAAAAGGGAGAAGTAAAGGGAGGGGAAACTACTACTAGGTTACATTAAATGAAAATAAACTGTTTTTAATTTAACAAATGAAAACCTCCAAAAGACTTGCTACTCAAAGTTCATATTTTTGACTGAATAATTATTTTATTATATTACATTTAATTCTTTATACTAAGAACATCTCTGGAGATATGCCATTCATTACGTGTACTTAATTTCTAATTTTATCGAATTGTTCAACAGTATATTCTAGTAAAGTAAAATTGCCTAACATTTCCTAATTTTGAAATCTTTACAAGGAAATACATCAATTTTACTCTTAGCAGTTTGTTTGCAGACAGTTTCTTGTCCTTTAGAAACAAATGCTGTCTTGTTATTTCATAAATTTTCCATTACTGTGTCATGATTTGTTCATAGGACAGGTAAACTGTATTGATTTTACATGTAAAAGGGTATTAATTTTTATTATTCACTCTAATTGATTAAGAAATACCTATGGAATTATAGAGATAATGTTTGGGCTCTCTCTATGCTGGAATATCTAAATATAATTTGTCATTTTGCCAGAAGATGAGAAATAACAGGTAAGTCTCTTAACATGAATAAATTTTAAAAAGTATTCAATGGATGATGTAACGGTGGCAGGGAGGTCATATTCATTAAATTATCTTAAAAGTGATTCTACAGAATGAAACACATAGTTTCCCATGTGCTGCTCCCTGTTGTGTATGTACATATGGTTAGATAACTGGATTTTAGCATAGAGTGATCTAAGATTCAGGAACCATGGGCAAGTTGGTCAATCAATTTATAAGGCATATACTGATCTATGCAGGAAGATCAGGTGATAGAGGAAAAAAATATGTATTGGGTATTTTTACTCTGTTCAAATTTCTATAGTGTGCTAGCTGCGAATCTCACCACACCAACCACACAGAATATGAAAGACGACATCATCTTCAATCCAGGGCATGACAAAAGCTTCTTGGTGTCACTGCATACTCTGACATATCAGGTTAAGATATGCCTACAGCTGGGCAGAAGAGAGGTAGGCATAGGTTTATCTCATAGGCTTAGGTCTGAAGCAGAGAACATGAGAAGGAGGAGGAGGAGGAGGAGGAGGAGGAGGAGGAGGAGGAGGAGGAGGAGGAGGAGGAGGAGGAGGAGGAGGAGAGGATAGAATGTTATGGGGTTGTTGAACCATAAAGACATGAGCATGAATGCTGACCACTTGAAATTAAAGCTACCCAAATTGAAATTGCCAAGTTATAACTGATGTGTTATTGACAGAGCTGTAGATAAAATAGCATAGAACATTGCTATCAGCCCACTTCCAGTACTGTTAAGATTAACTTAATTATAAAGGTTTTGTATCTTTTATTTGGAAACTGAATGGTCAAGGATAAGGAGAAATTCCCCATAAATTATTTACCACAACAGGATAAAGCCATCTCCTGAAGTATGGCTAGCCTTATTCTGAAGCTCCTGAGTTCATCCACAGCTTCCCTCTTCTGCCAGTAAATCCTCAGGTAGGGATGGGAATTCATGTGTCCCTTATCCATTCTAGGATTATGATCTGTAATCCCAGGCAGGTTTTGTGTATACTAATGGGGTTTGTATGTGCAACAGTTTTTCAGTGTTCAGAAAATTCTAGTTATCACATTGATGTTGTGGAATCTCAACACATCTCTTTATACTTTCTCCCTTTATGGAAGAGGCCAGTGGAATATCCGTTTTATTTTTCCAGGTTTTTGATTTTGCTGAAGTGAGGACTAAGCGAGTAAGTATGTTGCATGAAATTCTTGCAAATTTATCATTGAACTGTTCATAATTAACTGCGATTATGCCATAAAACGTTGGTCATACACTTATATTGTTGAATTGGATTACATGAATATAGTGATCAACATAGATACAAAATTTCTTCATTCATTTTGTGGAAGGAATAATGATGAATAATGATCAACTATGTATATTAATGTGCTTTCAATTCTATACAGAGGAGAATTCAGAGTCCAGTCACATTATCATGTCACTAGTTTTGTGAGATATTCTAATATCTATGTACCACTAATAATTGAACATGAAGTAATTACCACTTGTCTTATTAAAAACACTCCATCATAAAAGAGACATTAAATGCTCTCATGTAAACAGAATAATTAAAATCGTTATTCACTTTTTCTCCTATCACCATGGTAACTATCATTTATCAGCTTTGAGCAATGCAAGTTATATTTTAACCTCTGGTGTAAAGCTTACTAGATAAAAGGTCAAGCAGTGACAGAAAGGAAAACACTGTGAACAGAAGGATTTTGATTTTTAAGATGCCTGGGAAGTGGATTTCTGCTCTTCTCCTGCTACAGATAAGTTGCTGTTTCCAATCTGGGAACTGTGGGAAGGTGTTGGTGTGGCCGATGGAATTCAGCCACTGGATGAATATAAAAACAATACTGGATGAACTTGTACAGAGGGGCCATGAAGTCACTGTTCTGAAACCTTCGGCTTACTATGTTCTTGATCCGAAAAAATCGCCAGATCTTAAGTTTGAAACTTTCCCTACATCTGTCAGTAAAGATGAACTGGAAAATTATTTCATAAAGCTTGTGGATGTGTGGACTTATGAGTTGCAAAGAGATACATGTTTGTCTTATTCTCCTTTACTACAAAATATGATAGATGGATTTTCTGATTACTATCTAAGTCTTTGTAAAGACACCGTTTCAAACAAGCAGCTCATGGCAAAACTACAGGAATCCAAGTTTGATGTTCTTTTGTCAGATCCTGTGGCTGCCTGTGGGGAGCTGATAGCCGAAGTGCTCCACATTCCTTTTCTGTACAGTCTTCGCTTCTCTCCAGGCTACAAAATTGAAAAGTCCAGTGGAAGATTTATATTACCTCCATCTTATGTACCAGTAATTTTGTCAGGAATGGGTGGCCCAATGACATTCATAGACAGGGTAAAAAATATGATATGTACGCTTTATTTTGACTTTTGGTTCCATATGTTTAATGCCAAGAAATGGGATCCATTTTACAGTGAGATTTTGGGTAAGTTACATTTCATCTCAGTAGCTTGAAAACCTAAGTTTCCCAGGTGTGTAAAGCCTTATGACCATGGAATACAAAGTGAAGTAGTTTTTTATAGGTGATCAAATGTATAATGATATTAGCTATCAAATTCACAAAATCTTGTAAAAGCTCATTTAATTGACCAAATAGAAGAAGGTAGCAGTCCTGACACAAGATACTTTGGTTAGCTATACAATTGTATAGAGATGAAATTAAATGGTGTCTGGGTGATTCTTTATTCCTCTACTGAATTTTTTCCTGTATTTTAATAAGTTTCTAAGCAGTTAGCGAATCTGGGTTCATGAAGATTCAAGAATGTCATATTTTGTAGTTTCAATATGTATAGATATAGATATAGATATAGATATAGATAGATAGATATCATTGAAGAAATTATTTTCTCTTGTCTAGGCCAGTGTCTTTATTTAAAATGAAAATGTAGGGTGTGAAAACATGGCCAAAGGGCTGAAATTGTTTATGTATGGTTTATTACCGGAGTTCTCTTCACACTATCAGTCATGTCAAGTGGCTCAAAACTGCCAGTAACTTCAGCTACAAGAGAAGCGCTACCCTTTCATGGTATCCACAGGCACTGGTATAAAATAACATATGCTCATGCAGATATGTGTATAAATTAATGAAAAGATAGATCATAAAATATTTTCTATTGATTTCATTTTTTAAAAATCTCCCTAATCTTGAAAGCTGTTATGATATTTCCCAAGTTTAGAAATAGAACTGATATTTCTACCAGCTCCACATTTTTTTATTGGACCCTTACCTAAATTCTGTTGTAAATGGCAAAATTCAACAGAAACATGAACACATGTGCTGGATTTTATAAAATCATTTCCTTTCTTTCTCTTAAAAATGTACCACAGCTAAGTCTAGCCCAAAATTCCTATTCTCATAATTCTGAACATATTGTGATAGTTTATAGTATAAATACTATTAAATATATTAATATGAAACAAGACTAGAAGCATTAGCCAAATATTTAGCCATTTATAAACTTTACAATTTCCTGTAAGGAATAAAGACTAGCTACAAACTATCATACTGAAAACTCTGGCTGCACAGCATAATGAGAGATTTGGGCATGAAATATGTGTTGATATTTACCATAGTTTTTTTTTTTTATTTGGAGAGAAAAATATGTGCTTGCTCATATAATGGCCTAGAGGTTATTTCTGTAAATAATTATGGTTTTAAATTAATGAGGAAACATGAAATAATTCTTACAGTTTGCTTTAAAAACAAACACAAATTAACATGGATTTATATGAACGAGAAAACAAGTATTGATATAAGTTATAGTATGTATTAAAGTATTACATTTTACATGCACATGTGCTACATAACACATGAATTCTTCCAACATTTTAAGGAAATAGATTTTATACTCAGCAGACAGTCCTCTCAAGTTTACTCTGTCTCACTTGCTCATTTTCCCTTTCTAGGAAGGCCCACCACCTTAGCTGAGACAATGGGCAAAGCAGAAATGTGGCTCATTAGATCCTACTGGGATTTGGAATTTCCCCACCCAACATTACCAAATGTTGACTATATTGGAGGACTCCAATGCAGACCTCCTAAACCCTTGCCCAAGGTAAATACATTCTTTCTGTTTTTTTCATTTCATATCATTTCTCATGAAATGTTTTACATCTTTCATTACATTTTTCTACCAATAATAGAGATATGTGGGAAGTGGAATTAAAAGTCCTGCTAAGTTAGAGCTCGATAAGCCCAGGAAATAGCATGACACACATGAAAAAAATATATCAGTGAGTGAAGGCATGTAGGGTATTGGAGTGATTGGCCATTAAGTAAAGTTCTTACAAAGCAACCATAAGAACATGAGTTTGAATCCCAGTGCCCACATACAGAATTGAGTATTCTGGCACAGCATGTATGACTTTAGGACTGAGTTGCAGAAGCAGGTTAAAACTGAGGATACTAACCTGTTAAAATACTGAGACTCATGTTCAATATGAGACAGTCTCAAAATAATATGTTAAAGTTAATAGAGTAGAACATCTGATTTTATCGTGGCCTTCATTAGATAAAAGGTGGGGAATTTGGAGAAATGAAGAAAATACTCATTAATACACAATATCAAGAAATTATTGCATACTATATGATTACCCCACAGTTGTGATTATTTTATAGAGAGTCAAAACACTTTATTTATCGTAGGAGGAAGTATGCATTAACTGTCACATACGTACATAACACAGCATAGATACTGTTGCATTACACACTAGCTACTAGAATTAAATCAGTCATCATAAGAGAAAATTGAACAGCAATGCAAAATTTGCAAATTCTTTCAGATGAAAAATGTAATGCAGCTTCAAATTTACCAATATTTCTTTTTTTCTCCATCTGGATTAAATTGGGTATTTCTTATTTACATTCCAATGTTATTAACTTTCCCGGTTTCCAGGCCAACATCCCCCTAACCCCTCTACCTCCCATTCTACATGGGTGTTCCCATCCCCATCCTCCCTCCAACAATCCCATTCACTGGGGGTTCAGTCTTGGCAGGACCAAGGGCTTCCCCTTCCACTGGTGCCCTTACTAGGCTATTCATTGCTACCTATGCAGTTGGAACCCAGGGTAAATCCATGTATAGTCTTCGGGTAGTGGCTTAGTCCCTGAAAGCTCTGGTTGGTTAGCATTGTTGTTCATATGGGGTCTCAAGCCCCTTCAAGTTCTTTCAGTCCTTTCTCTGATTCCTTCAACGTTTCACATACTATATTTGCATTCCTTAGCTTTCAATTCACCAGAGTAAAACATAGAGAACCTTTATTGAACACATATGAGTACACATCATACCATTGCCTGTGTTTGACCATGCCAGTTCTGTCTTCTGTATGTTTTAACACCATGATTTTATAAATTCCAAAAAACATTTCAATTTTTATTCTCCTAGGTTTTTTTTTAAGCTTTCGTACGTGATTGTTCTATAATCGCTATTGTGTGATAGAACAAGTGCTTTATTCACAGGATATGGAAGATTTTGTCCAGAGCTCTGGAGAGCATGGCGTGGTGGTGTTTTCTCTGGGGTCAATGGTCAGCAGCATGACAGAAGAAAAGGCCAATGCAATTGCATGGGCCCTTGCCCAGATTCCACAAAAGGTGAGGTAAATTGCCCATGAGAGGCGACTGTAAACTGAGACTGTGAAAGTCCTCAGAAGGTCTGATTCTAACAGAGATTGTGTGAAACCTAAAGGTTTAGGTAAGCTTTAATTTACTTAGATAAATTAAAAGCAGAAATACACAAGAGATGGTACAATTCAGAAGATATTTTTGACAAGTGCACTGAATATCAATGTTCTGATTTCTGTGGGTACATTCTGAAATACTGGCATTATGATGACAAGGGTCATGCCTGTGATGGCTGTTGGTAGACATAGAAAATTCTTCTTGCTTTCTCATGAAATGATAATAGTTGCATTCATTTTTAGTTCATGTGAATCAAGACCAACATGTATAAAACCTGTGCAACCAAAAACACAGACGAAATCTAAGTCAACCCTTCCCTAGTGGAAAACCACACATGGGAGAATATTTGGAGAGGACAAATGGCTCCTTACATTTTATTGTTTGCTTTTAATTTTGATTTTGGCAATAAAAGTACACACAGTTAATACCGCACAGATCAAATTAATACACTGGGCTTTCCCAGTGCCATGACAATTTAGCACAAACTCTTGTGGAGCTGCTTCCCAGAGCCTGTGACTTGACACAATTTCACACTGCCACTCAGATTAGTGGCTTCAACAGCAGGAAATCCCCATTCCTCAGACTCCTGAGGTAGGAAGATAGATTATTTTTAAGGACTGAAGTAGGGGGGTATGGAAAGGAGTGCTTTAGTGAAGATTGTGGTAAGGAGGGATGAATAAGAAAAAAGATTATTCAATGAAACTCTTACGGAAATGAAAAAAGAGATATCAATCTAACTGTTGTGGTCCTAGTCATTATTTGGAGATCAGGTGTAAGTCCAGTGTGCTCATGAGGCCAACATGTTCTGAACTATTTGTCCGCAGCAGCTGCTCTACAAAGGATTGTATGTCTACTTGGATGAAGTTGGTACAGCAGGTTTAATACCTATGTTTGAATCCTACCTTGTCACTACTCCAGAGGAAGGTGGAAGTCAGAGGCATTAGCCAACTTTATTCAGAGAACAACACTCTGAGGGTCACGAAAGGTCATGAGTCCATAGTGCATGAGTTCCAGCTGCTTTCAAACATAAAATGAGCTATGTGTGACAAAACCATTGTTTTGTCAAAAGGAACATGAAGGACAGCTTAAACATTACCTGGCGGACAGTAAGAAGTCGAAGTGGTTAACCCAAAGCAGACCCACTCCTATCTGCTAGAACTGAGAAGGGGGGCAAATCAAATTCCAAAAGTAATTTCTGGCTTTGAAGGAACTGTGGTCAAAGGTCCTTTCTATTTTTCTTGGAGTGTTTTGACAACAACTCAAAAATTGCCTCTATGCTCAGACTCATTTCTCACATCTCTTCCTTTTTAACTTTTTAAGCACAGAATAATCAGTGTGATTTTGTTTAATATGCATTGAAATTTCATTATCTTTGCATGTGTGAATATCCACAGATTTATGGGAATAGACAGAATCACCAGAGATTTTTAGGTGATGACAAATGCTGTCAGTTAACTTCTTCCTTGGTGCATAGGGTCTACCAAAGTAGACAAACTTCACTTCTGGTGATAGAGTCAATGAATCTTTTTACCTTTTAGCTGGAGGATTTCTATATTCATATTGATTGTCACAATATTCTCACCTGCTACCTTAGTCCTGCATGAATCAAGGCTAGAGGAGTCGAGAGGAGTCCAAAATGCTTCATTGGAAGTATCTGCAGTGCCAGATGCACATACTTTGTTAAAGTTCTTGAGACAACTCTACTTCCAAGGATTAAATTGTTGAAATCACATAAGCCTGTCTAAAGGCAGTTCAGCATGTTCTGTAGAGAAATAGTATTGAGTACCTGAACATGCATCACCTTCAGGTAAATTGAAAAATAAAGAACATAAGGAAAATGCAATGATATCCCTAAGCATCTCCCATGATTTTTTTAATAATTTTTATTTTTACATTCTATGTGTTCTTTTAATTATGCCCTGAGCATAATGATTGTAAAGAATTCTTACAATACGATTAATAATCCATCATTTACAGTAGTTTTAATTTTTTCTACTATGCCTAATCCACCGTCAGTTTTTATTAAAAGCAGGGACTCCCTTATCTTGGAAAGTTTGGATAAGAAAAAGTACATTGCAAAAGCATTCTTTGAGTATAAAAGTAGAACCAAAAGAAATTTAGAATATATATCAATGCATACATGCACGTACAGTATCAAAGACAGAAGAGCATAGTGAATCGAATATACTTTCCTTAAATCACTAATATTTTTTATCTCTTACATCAATTCTAGCTTTCAGAATATGATATTATAAGGGCTAAAAAGTAGCATATTCTTGTACAATTTGTCTAACTTGTCTAAGTGGGATATGGTATTGTACAAGAATTCCCAACAGCATTAATGTGCAGTGGTGTATGTTCATATAGTATGAAAGAAGAAATAGGGCTGTTTAATGCATCAGCTTGTTTATTTCATTCTGTAATAGTACCAGAAAGGTTAGAGAGTGTACAAGTATGAGTAATAAACGAAGCATGAGTGCAGGTTAGAACCATTTGTTTTAGATCCTGTAGCAATGGGAGCAAGGTAGGATGTGAAAATGAAATAAGAAGTTTCTAATACTACTATAACAATCCGTGTTTGAAAACTACATAGAGTTCTGTAACTCACTTTAAAACTTATTTTTAGTTAGGTGCAAGGTAAATAGAGCAAGTAATATATCCATACAATTGTAGACATTAGATCCTACCCTGATATACTAATTGAGCCAGAAGAGAAAGCAAGTAATATTTTATGGCCCTTAGAATGTAAATGGATCCATTCCAAGGCATATTCTCTTGTTGTTTAATGCATATAGGAGACAATTTAGGGGAAAATAACTTTAAAGGCACAATATAAAAAATGCCTTTTTTAAAACTTGGATTCAAATAGTTGTAGTACTTTTGACTATCAAGATGAAAACACAGAAAATCAAATGCCATCTCTCAGAGTTTTAAATAGATCAATTACTCCAAAATTAGTTATTCTCAAAAATAGTATGTAGGCAATTAATATTCCCTAATAATTTTGAAAGTTGTTCGCTGGTTTTAAATTATCCTTGCCATGGTTAATAACAAGCTAGTTACTATTTTCCCCAGATATTATAATGTCTGACCTTTGTACATTTTCAGGTATAATAATCAGTCTGTATTTATTTAGCACATCCTGAATCATGCCATATACACATTGTATCTCTTTTGGTTTGGAAGGGACTATCAGAACATCATCCATATAATGAATACTATAACCCTAAGGAAAGGCCTGCATCATGGGCTCTAAAACCATTACAACATGGAATTGGGGCATCATAGTGGATTTAGCCATGCATTGAGGTAATACAGCACATTGATATAAAAGCTGCGGTTCTTTAGGGTTGCATGAAGAAACAGAAAAGGCTAAATATACCTTATTATTAAGATGAATAGGTATAGTGTAAAAGCAGTTTTTCAAATTCATAATAGTTTAAGACAAATCTTTACTAATAGGTGTCAGTGCAGGTAATGGCTGTCAAGCTCAAATTGACCAAATGGTGGCATTAAGGTTTCACAAGTCAACTAAGCATTACATTTACCATATTTTTCAATTACAAAAACATGAAAATTGCAGGGAGAAAATTACAGATCTCTGTTGCCATTCTCCAACTGTTGTCTGACTACTGGTGAGGAGCCTATAACTTTTCACTTAGAAATTGGCCATTGAGATGTTCAGACTTATTAACTAAATTTTATATAGTGTTTATCCATTATGCAAAACCCAATTCATGCTTTTGATATTGTTAACGTGCCAATAGAGGTTCCATAAACTTTTTCACTCTTAACCATTTTGATATCCCAACTTTTACCTTAGCATTTGAGATTGTGAACAGTAGGTAGCATTAGCAGTAAAAATATGGGTCTCTGCATTGGATTGTTATCGAAAGTGTCTTCACAAAAGATTAATAATATTATGTGTAACAAAAGACTTAAGGACTTCCATTCTGCCTTCTGGATTTATACATTGTAATTTTCTCTAATCTTAATTGAGCTCATAGTTCACAACTCTATCAAGTCTGAGTTTGTTTCTACAATATGCCATTAGGGTGACTCTTCAATGCTTATAAAAGAAACATTAGTTCCAGACTCAAACAATGCTAGAAAATTTCCTTTTATTTGTAAATGCACTAATTATCATTTACCTTTATTTGTGTGCTTAAAGCTACAGTCTTATTTATCCTGCTGAATCCTCCCACATTAATCCCATTTTCTTCATGAAGTGACTATATCTGCAATCATAATAACCGTGTAAATTTACTTCTGGCTTTAAAATGCCAATCAGTATGTTCAGTGATCAGGAGCATCATATCTTTCATATAACTTGCATCAGTCACTACTGTAAGAATCATGGTTCCATTAATTGATAAACTACTGTGACACAAACAGTAATACAACTATTTCAGGCAGATTATTTCCCCAATACCCTGTGTGTCACTTAATAGGACATTGAAGAGGGGAAATGGCAATACAAGGACTATCCAGTGCAACACTTGTTTGAGTAGTAGCTTGTATTAAATAATAGATTGGCTGTACTCTGAAGGTGGCAGAAATCCTGTCTTTTAGATTTAAATCCTTGTATTGTGGAGTCTTTAGGGTTCCCTCATAAGGTTTCTCGATTGTTGGCTGGCATTCTTTTTGTTGGCATGCAATATATTGCCATACTCATCATATTTATTTCATCGTTCCTTATCCAAATGTTTGTCCTTTTTGCATACAGATCATAAACCAGGCTCTTCTTGATTCTGAGCACCGAACTGTTATAAGGGCAACTTACTTTGATTGTTTAAGTGGTAACTTTACAAACATCATTTATTGTAGAACAACTGTTCCTAAAACAGGTAATTTCCCTCTAGGTTGTAGGTTGCTACATTGCTATATAACATCAGAAAGTCCATAACATTTTTTATCTCTCTTTGAGGCTTGATTAATCTTTCTCAATCTTCATTACAGTTATCTAAAGTAACTGTTTTATAAGAACCCTTGAATTTGTTTCCACTATACTTGTTTTTCAATAGCATCTCTGAGTCTCCCTCTAAAATTGACATAAGGTGCAGAGGTATTTTGCATATTTCTATATTAAAAGGCACTAAGTCTGATTCCATGTCAGTTTTTATGCAGGTAGCCACAGCAGCATAGCTAATGTGAGGGGACTGATGGAGGGACATCATGCAAATGGTAAAATGTTGATACAAATCCTTATCAGACTTTCTTTTTGATATTTCTAGGATTATCCCTCAGTCCTAGCTGATGAATGTTTTGATGGGCTTTATTTTTAAGCCACATCTGCCACTGAGGAAATTGAAAAGGACTAACAACCATTGTAGCAATTACATAAAAACCATAGAGCAGACATTATGCCTTACTATTCCAACAAAAAATAGGCATAGTGATATGGAGCAATAGGTCCATAAGAAGCACAGGCTTTCTTAAAAATCCTTCACAATATCCATATCTAGTTCCTGAAAAATATTTTGATATTATTGAAACTTTACAGGAAACACTGGGAACAAATAATCAGGCCAGGGAGAAATAGATAGACGAATTTCTTTCCTTTGAATTGCCCTAATTGCCTAGGATGTATTTATTAGCTTATCCCATAGACTTTCCTAAATCCTCAACAAACAGGGAAAGATTTAAAGATTAGATCACCTGCATAGTTGCCAGTGGTGCTACTTTTCCCTGGCATTTTGCCTTCACTGGGAAATTGTCTATTGACCTTTTCTTTGGATATTTTTATTTAAATTTCAAATGTTATTCCCTTTCCTAGTTTCCAGACCATAAACCCCCTACTACATCCTCCCTCCCCCTTCTTCTATGAGGGTGTTCCCCAACCCAACCCCACCCCTTCCTGCCTCCCCACCCTGATATCCCTATACTGGTGGGTCCAGCCTCGGCAGGACTAAGGGCTTCCCCTTCCATTGGTCCCCAACAAGGCCATCCTCTGCTACATTATCTTTTTTTGAAAAACCAATTTTAAAACATCGTCATCCTGTTTATATTCATGCAAGAAACTGGATGTCACTTCCTGTTGATTATTAATCTTATCATTTTAAAGTATTTTGATAACAGTCTAAATCAATGCCCCTATGACCAAAATCAAACATAGGTTTGTCTGTCTTCTGCCCTGTTATTCTCATTCACCTCTTACTGTGAGTGTGCCCAATCTCCTGTTATGAAGCCAACTTTAGGTCCCCATTCAGTACCACTTGTCACAGCCCAGAGAGAGTAAGACATGGTAGAATGGAGCTGATATATGAGGCAGAGTAACTTCTCATGAAATAGCCAACGTTATTAATAGCTTCAAACAATGCATACTCCAAGGCTTAAGAAATGTCACATGAGTAAAGATCACAGGATTTCAAGCTGTATAAAATCACAAGGACAGTCAGGGTACTAATATATAGACTCAACTCCTATCTGGTACATATAGGAAGATAGCACAGACACATAACAAGAGAAACCTTGTGTTTCGAAGAAATATGGTAGCAAGACCCTTGTCCTGTTTTCTTGGAGTGTTCTCAATGCAGTAAGAATTCTACATACACAACTCCATTCCTGAACAATTCCAACACTACAATATGCAAGGGTTCTTCCAGATGAGTCAGATGATTCCATATCCTGTGAGCGACCACGTTGGCCATTATATCCGAGTACTCGTGGGCAAAGAGAATTCTGCATGAAAAACAAGAATCCATAATCAAAGACAAAAAATTGAAATTCACTTAAGTAGCATAGAACAAGTGAACAACCATAAACTCTAAAGTAATTAAAATGTATTTTATTACACTGTTAAGACTACAATATTAGAATTGTCAAAATAATTTAGATCAAATAAATTATTAGTAATTTGCCAATATTATTTGTAGTTGAATTATTTCAATATGGCAATGTACAAATATTTTCCTGCATCATTAACTGTCTCATTTGTCTACACATCTCTTCCTGGGAAGTGGTGATTATAGTTACCTGTGTGAGTGTAACACAAAAATTGCTGGCACTCTTGTGTGAGTCTTCTGAGTTCTCAGTACTCACTGCTTGGGACTTTCTCATCTATCCAGTCAGAGGTGTTCAGAGCTGTTTTCCCTTTACTTAAAAAAAACCTACATTTTAAAATTACTTCTCTTTTAGAAATTAAAATTACACCATTTCTGCCTTTCCATTACTCCCTTCAAACACTCACATAAACATGCCCCTTGGTCATTTTCAAACTCACAACTCCTTTTTTCCATTAATTGTTACATACATATACGTGTGTCTCCACATTTCTATTTCTAAATATATCCAGCTCAGTCTTTGTAATGTCAAATTTGGCAACACCAATGAAATTGTCTAACTTTTAACAGGTTCTTTGGAAATTTGATGGCAAAACCCCAGCAACCTTAGGACCCAATACCAGAGTCTACAAGTGGCTTCCCCAGAATGACCTCCTTGGTAAGACTCTAGAAAAAAATGCAACATCATGACTGAGTCCTGGATTTTTGTACCTATCACTTTTCAAACTCTTTATATTAAACTTACTTCAGGAATTATTTATTTAAGATAAAAAGTTCTAACATTAATTCGATCTTTTTACCACACATATATTCCTTTCTCTCCTTCTTTCTATCTTTCTCTTTCTTTAAGTCAGGGGGATTTTATTCTAATTCATTTTTGTTAACTAGAAACAAATGTCACAGCTGTGAATTCTGTACAACAAATTTAAAATGAAACATGTATGCATGCACAGAACTTTCTAAGTGGTTATAACCCCATACCTTACTTTGTTAAATGACTCACTCATGACTCCATCCATGTCTTTCTATTTCTTCTTCTCACTTTACATTTTAACCATTTGCATAAAACTGTGTCTACCAGTGTCTAACTCTCAACAGACTGATGGTTAAAGCTAAATAACTAGCTCAATTATACAACAGAATGGTCCTTTATCCAAGTTCCCTAAGAGTAAGAAAGGTCACCTTTAAAATATTTTTATTTGGTTATTTTATTTATTTACATTTCAAAGTATTTTCCTTATCCCAGTTTCCCTTCCACAAAGCCTCTACTCCCTCCTTCCTTTCATGCCACTATGTGGGTGCTCCCATACCCACTCCTGGCTAAGCGGCCTAGTTTTCCCTCATCCTGAGTCATCAAGCCTCCACAGAACCAAGGGGCTCCCCTCGAATTGTTGCCTCATAAGTCTCTCCTCTGCTACATACTCAGCTGAGGCATGCATCCCTCCGTGTATATTCTTTGGTTGATGGTTTTCTTCCTGGGAGATCTAGGGGGTCTAGTTGGGTGATATTGCTGTCCTTACTCTCTGGATGCAAACCCCTTCAGCTCCTTCACTCTTTGCCCCAACTTCTCCATAGCGATCGCCATGCTCAGTCTGATAGTTGACTGCAAGTATCCATATCTGTATTGGTAAGGCTCTGGCAAAGACTTTCAGGATACAGCTATATCAGGTTCTTGTCAGCAAATGCTTCTTGGCTAAAGCAATAGTATCTGGGTGTGGTAATTACGGACAGAATGGATCCCTTGGTGGAGCAGTCACTGGATGGCCTTTCCTTTAGTTTCTGCTCAACTTTTGTCCCTTCTTTTCCTTTTGACAGGAAGAATTCTAGATTAATATTTTTTGAGGTGAGTGGTCAGCCCCATCCCTCAAACATGGCCCACGATTATACATTAGATATGGTCTCTACAGAGTCTCTCTCCCTTCTGTTGGTTATTTCAGCTCGCACCCTCTACTTCTTGTGATTATTTTCTTCCCCCATTTGAGTATGACTGAAGCTTCCACACTCTGGTCTTCTTCCTTCTTGAGCTTCATATGGTCTGTGAGATGTATCATGGGTATTCAGAGCTTTCTATGTCTAATAACAACTAATCACTGAGTACATACCATGTGCATTATTTTGTGACTTGGTTACCTCACTCAGGATGAGATTTTCTACTTCTACTCACTTTCCTTCAAATTTCAAGAAGTCATTGTTTTTAATAGCTGAGTAGTATTCCACTGTGCAAATGTGCAACTTTTTCTGTATCCATTCCCCTGTTGAGGCACATATGAGTCATTTCCAGCTTCTGGCTATCTTAAATAAAGCTGCTACAAACACAGTACAGCATGTTTTCTTGTTATAGGTTGGGGCATCTTTTGGGTATATGCCCAGGAGTGGTATAACTGGATCCTCGGGTAGCACAATGTCATATCTTCTGAGGAACCAACAGACTGACTTCTAGAGTGGTTGTACCAGTATGCAATCCCAGCACCAATGGAGGAATGCTCCTCATTCTCCACATCCTCACCTGTATTTGATCTTAGTCATTCTGACTGGTGTGAGGTGAAATCTCAGGGTCATTTTGATTTGCATTTTCCTTGATGACTGAGTATGTTGAACTTTACTTTAGGTGCTTGTTATCCATTCACGATTTCTCAGTTAATAATTATGCTTAGCTCTGTACCACACTTTCAAGTAGGGTTATTTGGTTCTCTAGAGTCCAACTTTTTAGTTCTTTGTATATTTTGCATGTTAGCCCTCTATTGGATGCAGGATGGTAAAGTTCATTTGCCAATCTGTGGGATTCCATTTTCTCACTCATTTTTTTTTTACCTGCTACGTACTTCATATGTTCAACTTAAAGAGGGTTTTTTATACTTAAAGTCTCAAGTCACATGTAAATTGGCAAAAATAGTTCTCCAGAATTTTTTCTTGCCCTGAGACAGAAAAATATTTTAGAGAGCTTATGATTTTAAGAATCTTGATATAGAAACTTCTCCATTCAGTTCCTCTTAGTATACATATCTCTTTTCACGACTAAAACTGCTAATTAATGTTAATCTGAATTCACCTTCTTCTAGGTCATCCAAAAACCAAAGCCTTTGTAACTCATGGTGGAGCCAATGGTGTCTATGAGGCCATCTATCATGGAATCCCTATGGTTGGCATTCCTATGTTTGGAGAACAACATGATAACATTGCCCACATGGTGGCCAAAGGAGCAGCTGTTACACTGAATATCAGGACAATGTCAAAGACAGATTTGTTCAATGCACTAAAGGAAATAATAAACAATCCATTGTGAGTAAAATCTTTAATAATGTTTCATTTATTCATGTATTTATTTATTATTTATTCATCCATTCATTTGGTCACATGGTTATTTAGACATAGATTCATTGTCTTCTTACCAAAAGCCAAACAAATGAGAATTATACTGAAGGTAATGATAATGATAGGAGCAGAAAAAATAAGGGCTTGATTCAGTACCCACATTATTCTCTCCTTTACTCATGGTTTTTAAATTCCTTGTTTTACTTTATGTTTCATTGCTATGTAAATCAGGGTAATCCTAAGTGTGCAACCCTTCTGCTTTACCCTCCACACTGCTTGGGCAAGAAGTATTTTTGACACCCCTGTATAATACCTCAAAAGAATGCTTTCTTGTCTTGTGTGGGGTATTTTAGTAGGCATTTGTTGGGTATTTGAAGGAGAACCATGAAGTCAGATGAGAAAAGTTCATTAGACTATATATGTATATGGGCCTGGAATCGAATGTAAGGCATAAATAGCTATTAGTATAATTTTTTCATACATTCTAGTTGTTATTGTTTCCATCTCCCTCCTCCTCTTCCCATTTCCCTAGTTTGATTCCTTGAATTCTGATCTCTCCTTTTCTTTATTCACATCTTCTTCTCTATTTAAACACCCTACCCATCTCTGAGGAGCTTCTACTCTTCTTATTCTTCTACCAGAAAAGCTGAGTCCTAAACAGTAAATAACTATACTGTGAATACTAATGAATGAATATGTTTTTATGAGAAGAAAGAAACAATTTTGCTCTTGTGCTTTGAAATTACAACCGTTGTAATTCCTACCTGTTGTGCTAAATCAAACTGATATTTAGGAGTGGTAACTCAGGCCTCTAAGTCACCCTTCTATGTAATGTAGCCATCAGTCATCTTTTCAACAGTAGAGTCAAATGCACTTGCATAATGCTTTTCTGTGAAATTTGGACTTTTCTAAAATCAGAATGTTAACCAAAAAAATGAAGATCAGCAATGATATCAAAATTATTCTAAATGGGTAAGAGCAGGATTTCATTCCATTAACTGATGACCATTTTCTCTCTTATAGCTATAAAAAAAATGCTGTGTGGTTGTCAACCATTCACCATGACCAACCTATGAAGCCCCTGGACAAGGCTGTCTTCTGGATTGAGTTTGTCATGCGCCACAAAGGGGCCAAGCACCTGAGACCACTTGGACATAACCTTCCCTGGTACCAGTACCACTCTCTGGATGTGATTGGATTCCTGCTCACCTGTTCGGCAGTCATTGCAGTCCTTACTGTAAAATCCTTCTTGTTTATTTACCGACTCTTTGTGAAGAAGGAAAAGAAAATGAAGAATGAGTAGAGCTCATTGACAATGCACTACAGGAATGAAATTTCAGCCTCATTCTAATTTATGAATCACCTTCTTAACACTTCCTGATTATTTTTTTGTCAAGGCAGATCATCTTTGTAAGAAGACATATAACTCCATAAATACTGATATGTTATCAAAAATTCCATCATTCATAAATTTTAATAGCACTTAATATAAAAATATAAAAAAAACTGTACTTGATAGAGTCATTTTTTTCATCTTTATTAACTTGGGTATTTCTTATTTACATTTCGATTGTTATTCCCTTTCCCGGTTTCCTGGTCTACATCCCCCTAATCACTCCTACTCTCCTCCTCTATTGGTGTTCCCCTCCCCTTCTTTCCCCCGTTACCACCCTCCCCACAACTATCTTGTTCACTGGCAGTTCAGTCATGGCAGGACCAAGGGCTTTCCCTTCCACTGGTGCTCTTACTAGGCTATTCATTGCTACCAATGAGGTTCGAGCACAGGGTCAGTCCATATATAGCCTTTGGGTCGTGGCTTAGTCCCAGGAAGCTCTGCTTGTTGACATTGTTCTTCATATGGGGTCTCAAGCCCCTTCAAGTTCTTTCTGTCCTTTCTAACATTCCTTCAACGGGGGTCCAGTTCTCAGTTCAGTGGTTTCCTGCCTGCATTCGCCTATGTATTTGCTGTATTCTGGCTGTGTCTCTCAGGAGAAATCTACATCCGGTTCCTGTTGGCCTGCATTTCTTTGCTTCATCCATCTTATCTAGTTTGCTGGCTGTATATGTTTGGGCCACATGTGGGACAGGCTCTGAATGGGTGTTCCTTCTGACTCTGTTCTAAACTTTGCCTCCCTATCACCTCCCAAGCGTATTCTTTTTCCCCTTTTAAGGAAGGAGTGAAGCATTCGCATTTTGGTAATCCTACTTGATTTTCATGTGTTCTGTGCATGAAGGGTCATTGGAGCATTTGGGCTAATGTCCACTTATCAGTGAGTGCATACCATGTGTATTTTTCTGAGATTGGGCTACTTCATTCAGGATGATATTTTCCAGTTCCATTCATTTGCCTATGAATTTCATAAAGTCATTGTTTTTGATAGCTGAGTAATATTCCGTTGTGTAGATGTACCACATTTTCTGTATCCATTCCTCTGTTGAAGGGCATCTGGGTTCTTTCCAGCTTCTGGCTATTATAAATTAGGCTGCTATGAACATAGTGGAGCACGTGTCTCTGTTGTATTTTGGGGCATCTTTTGAGTATATGCCCAAGTAGGTATAGCTGGGTCCTCACGTAGTTCAATGTCCAAATTTCTAAGGACTTTCCAGACTGATTTCCAGAATGGTTGTACCAGTCTGAAATCCCACCAACAATGGAGGAGTGTTGCCAGCATTTACTGTCACCTGAGTTTTTGATCTTAGCCATTCTCACTGATGTGAGGTGAAATCTCAGGGTTGTTTTGATTTGTATTTCCCTGATTACTAAAGATGTTGAACATTTCTTTAGGTGTTTCTCAGCCATTTGGTATTCCTCAACGATTAATTCTTTGTTTAGCTCTGAAACCCATTTTTAATAGGGTTATTTGTCTCTTTGCAGTCTCACTTCTTGAGTTCTTTGTATATTTTGGATATAGGCCCTCTGTCAGCTGAAGGATAGGTAAAGATCTTTTTCCCAATCTGTTAGTTGCCATTTTGTCCTAACAACAGTGTCCTCTGCCTTACAGAAGCTTTGCTGTTTTATGAGATCTCATTTGTCAATTCCTGATCTTAGAGTATAAGCCATTGGTGTTTTGTTCAGGAAATTTTCTCCAGTGTCCATGTGTTCGAGATGGCTTCCCCACTTTTTCTTCTCTTAGTTTGAGTGTATATGATTTGATGTGGAGGTCATTGATCCATTTTGACTTAAGCTTTGTAAGGGTGATAAGAATTGATTGATCTGCATTCTTCTACATGCTGACCTCCAGTTGAAACAGCACTATTTGCTGAAAATGCTACCTTTTTTCCACTGGATTGCTTTGGCTCCTTTTTCAAAAATCAAGTGACCATAGGTGTTTGGGTTCATTTCTGGGTCTTCAATTCTATTCCACTTGTCTATCTGTCTGTCTCTGTACCAATACCACGCAGTCTTTATCACTATTGCTCTGTAATTCTGAAGTCCTTTTATTGTTGAGGATAGTTTTAGCTATCCTGGGTTTTTTGTTATTCCAGATGAATTTGCAAATTGTTCTGTCTAACTCTTTGAAGAATTGGATTGTTATTTTGATGGGGATTGCATTGAATCTGTAGATTGCTTTTGGAAAAAGGGCCATTTTTACTATATTGATCTTGCCAATCCATGAGCATGGGAGATCTTTCCATATTCTGAAAACTTCTTCAATTTCTTTCTTTGGAGTCTTGAAGTTCTTAACATACAGATCTTTCATTTGCTTGGTTAAAGTCACACCGAGGTATTTTATATTATTTGGGACTATTATGAAGGTTGTCTTTTCCCTGATTCCTTTCTCAGCTTGTTTCTCTTTTGTGTAGAGGAAGGCTACTGATTTATTTGACTTAATTTTATACCCAGCCACTTTGCTGAAGGTGTTTATCAGGTTTAGTAGTTCTCTGGTGGAACTTTTGGGATCACTTAAATATATTATCATATCATCTTCAAATAGTGATATTTTGACTTCTTCTTTTCTGAACTCTATCCCTTTGATCTCCTTTTGATGTCTGATTGCTTTGTCTAGAACTTCAAGAACTATATTGAATAAGTAGGGAGAGAGTGGGCAACCTTGTCTAGTCTCTAATTTTAGTGGGATTGCTTCAAGGATCTCTACATTTAGTTTAATGTTAGCTACTGGTTTGTTGTATATGGCTTTTACTATGTGTAGGTATGGGCCTTGAATTCCTATTCTTTCCAGGACTTTTATCATGAAGGGGTGTTAAATTTTGTTAAATGCTTTTCAGCATCTAATGAAATGATGAGGTGGTTTTTATCTTCCAGTTTTTTTTTTTATATACTGGATTACGTTGATAGTTTTCCTTATATTAAACCATCCCTACATGCCTGGGATGAAGCCTACTTGATCACAGTGGATGATTGTTTTGATGTGCTCTTGGATTCGGTGTGCCAGAATTTTATTGAATATTTTTGCGTCGATTTTCATACGGGAAATTGGTCTGAAGTTCTCTTTCTTTGTTGGGTCTTTGTGTGGTTTGGGTATAAGAGAAATTGTGGCTTCATAGAAGGTATTCGATAGCGCTCAATCTGTTTCAATTTTGTGGAATAGTTTGGATAGTATTGGTATGAGGTCTTCTATGAAGATCTGATTGAATTCTGCATTGAACCCATCTGGACGTGGGCTCTTTTTCGTTGGGAGACCTTTAATGACTGCTTCTATTTCTTTAGGAGTTATGGGGTTGTTTAACTGGTTTATCTGTTCCTGATTTAACTTCGGTACCTGGTATCTGTCTACGATATTGTCCATTTCCTGCAGACTTTCAAGTTTTGTTGAATATAGGCTTTTGTACTAAATCTGATGATTTTTTTTTAATTTCCCCTGATTCTGTAGTTATGTCTCCCATTTCTTTTCTGATTTTGCTAATTTGGACACACTCTCTGTGTCCTCTGCTTAGTCTGGCTAAGGGTCTATCTATCTTGTTGATTTTCTCAAAGAACCAACTTTTGGTTCTTGTTGTTTCTTTGTATACTCCTTTTTGTTTCTACGTGGTTGATTTCAGCTCTGAGTTTGATTATTCCCTACCTTCTACTCCTCCTGGGTGTATTTGCTCCTTTTTGTTCTAGAGCTTTTAGGTATGCTGTCAAGCTGCTGATACATGCTCTCTCCTGTTTCTTTCTGCAGGCACTCAGAGCTATGAGTTTTCCTCTTAGCACAGCTTTCATTATGTCCCACAAGTTTGGGTATGTTATATCTTAATTTCATTAAATTCTAAGAAATCTTTAATTTCTTTCTTTATTTCTTCCTTGACCAGGTTATCATTGAGTAGAGCATTGTTCAACTTCCATGTATATGTGGGCATTCTTCCCTTATTGTTCTTAAAGACCAGCTGTAGACCGTGGTGGTTTTATAGGACGCATGGGATTATTTCTATCATTCTGTATGTATTGAGACCTGTTTTATGGCCAATTACATGGTCAATTTTGGAAAAAGTACCATGAGGTGGTGAGAAGAAGGTATATCATTTTGTTTTAGGATGGAATACTCTATAAATATCAGTTAAGTCCACTGGGTTCATGACTTCTCTTAGTCTACCTATGTCGGTCTTTAATTTTTGTTTCCATGATCTGTCCATTGATGAGAGTGGAGTGTTGAAATCTCCTACTATTATTGTGTTAGGTGCAATGTGTGCTTTGAGCATTGGTAAGTTTTCATTTATGTATGTAGGTGCACTTTTACTTGGAGCACAGATATTTAGGTTTGAGGGTTCATCTTGGTGGATTTTCCCTTTGATGAATATGAAGTATCCTTCCTTATCTTTTTTGATGACTTTTAGTTGAAAATCGATTTTATTCGATATTGGAATGACTACTCTAGATTGCTTCTCAGAACATTTTCTTAGAAAGTTGTTTTCCAACCATTTACTCTGAGGTAGTGTCTGTCTTTGTCTCTGAGGTGTGTTTCCTATAGGCAGCAGAATGCAGGGTCCTCATTGTGTATCCAGTTTGTTAATCTATGTCTTTTTATTGGGGAGCTGAGACCATTGATGTTGAGAGATATTAAGGAATAGTGATTATTGCTTCCTGTTATATTCATATTTGGATGTGAGGTTATGTTTGTGTGCTTTTCTTCTCTTTGTTTTGTTGCCATCGTGATAAGTTTATAGCTTTTTCTAGGGTATAGCTCGCCTCCTTATGTTGGGCTTTACCATTTAATATCCTTTGTAGGGCTGGATTTGTATAAAGATATTGTGTAAATTTGGTTTTGTTATGGAATATCTTGGTTTCTCCATCTATGTTAATTGAGAGTTTTGCTGGATACAGTAACCTGGGCTGGCATCTGTGTTCTCTTAGGGTCTGTATGACATCTGTCCAGGATCTTCTGGCTTTCACAGTCTCTGGTGAAAAGTCTGGTGTGATTTTCATAGGTCTGCCTTTATATGTTACTTGACCTTTTTCCCTTACTGCTTTTAATATTCTTTCTTTGTTTTGTGCATTTGGTGTTTTGACTATTATGTGACAGGAGGAGTTTCTTTTCTGGTCCAATCTATTTGGAGTTCTGTAGGCTTCTTGTATGTTTATGGGCATCTCTTTCTTTAGGTTAGGGAAGTTTTCTTCTATGATTTTGTTGAAGATATTTACTGGTCCTTTGAGCTGGGAGTCTTCACTCTCTTCTATACCTATTATCCTTAGGTTTGATCTTCTCATTGAGTCCTGGATTTCCTGTATGTTTTGGATCAGTAGCTTTTTCTGCTTTACATTATCTTTGACAGTTGAGTCGATGATTTCTATGGCATCTTCTGCCCCCGAGATTCTCTTTCTATCTCTGTATTCTGTTGGTGAAGCTTGTATCTACGGCTCTTTTTCTCTTCTTTCGGTTTTCTATATCCAGGGTTGTTTCCATGTGTTCTTTCTTGATTGCTTCTCTTTCCATTTTTAATTCCTTCAACTGTTTGATTGTGTTTTCCTGGAATTCTTCCAGGGATTTTTGTGATTCCTCTCTGTAGGCTTCTTCTTGTTCATTTATGGTTTCCTGTGTTTCTCTAAGGGAGTTCTTCACGTCTTTCTTGAAGTCCTCCAGCATCATGATCAAATATGATTTTGAAACTAGATCTTGCTTTTCTGGTGTGTTTGGATATTCCGTGTTTGCTTTGGTGAGAGAATTGGGCTCTGATGATGCCATGTAGTCTTGGTTTCTGTTGCTTGGATTCCTGCGTTTGCCTCTCCCCATCAGATTATCTCTAGGGTTACTTTGTTCTGCTATTTCTGACAGTGGCTAGACTGTCCTATAAGCCTGTGTGTCAGGAGTGCTGTAGACCTGTTTTCCTGTTTTCTTTCAGCCAGTTATGGGAACAGAGAGTTCTGCTTTCGGGCGTGTAGTTTTTCCCTTCTACAGGTCTTCAGCTGTTCCTGTGGGCCTGTGTCTTGAGTTCACCAGGCAGGTCACTTGGAGCAGGAAGCTTTGTCTTGCCTGTGGTCCCGAGGCTCAAGTTTGATCATGGGGTGTTGCTTATGAGCTCTCCACAGGGGCAGCAACCAGGAAGATCTGCGCCACCCTTTCCGGGAGCTTCCGTGCACCAGGGTTCCAGATGGTGTTTGGTGTTTTCCTCTGGAATCAATAATGTGGGCAGAGTGCAGTCTCTTCTGGTTCCCCAGGCGTGTCTGCCTCTCTGAAGGTTTAGCTCTCCCTCCCACGGGATTTGGTTGCAGAGTACTGTTTATCTGGTCGGTCCCTTCAGTTTCCGGCGGTGTCTCAGTCTCAGGGGACCTGCTGCTGCTGTGCCCTTATCCAAGGGAACCCAGAGGCCGTATACAGTTTCCTCTTGGGCCAGGGATGTGGGCAGGGGTGGGCAGTGTTGGTGGTCTCTTCTGTTCTGCAGTCTCAGGAGTGCCCACATGTCAGGGTGGTGATGTCTCTCTCCCACGGGTTTTGGGAGCAGTGAACTGCTGCGGGCAGGGATCCGCGGGTGGAGTAAGTTTTGAATGTTCATATCTTAGCCCCACTTTTTGCTCACCCTCTGTTTTCTATATTTGGTTTAGATGTGATGAGTGAACTTTCTCCTCTGGCTGACTGCTGCACTGTGTTCCAAGCTACTCTGCATTCTAAGGAACTGTAGCCACAACTCCAAATATCCTGTTCTGCTTTTGGTTAGCACATTTTTTTATAAGAACAAAGTAGCCCAAAGATTCCTTTAAAACTGTTATCCAAAACAAACCACATTTTATACCAGAAAACAAATAATTAAGACTATTACAGAAAAAACATATTTGTATGTCAGCATGTATAATGTACAAGTTAGCTACATTTTATTGTATGAAATGTACAGATTCAGTCTCAGAGAGAGAGAGAGAGAGGCAAATGGACACTTTTCAAACATTGTTAGGTTAATACTTTGATTATTAAGACTCTATCAAGTGGTCCAGACAACGCCCAGACCTGAAGGGACCCAGTCAAAAGCTCCCTGCACCAATATCCTGTGGGAGGGAGAGCTAAACCTTCAGAGGGGCACACACGCCTGCGAAGCCAGAAGAGACTACACAGTGCCCACATTTCTGACTCCAGAGGAACACACTTAACTCCCTCTGGGACTCCGGTGCATGGGGGTCACAGGAACAGGAGGTGCAGGTCCTCCTGGTTGCCGCCTTCATGGAGAGCTCATAATCACCCCCCCAGGAGTAACTGCAGCCGTGGGACCACAGGTAAGACCAACTTTTCTGTTCCAAGCGACCTGCCTGGTGGACTCAGGACACAGAGAGGAAAATTCCTCTTGGACTGGACACTTCCCAATTTTAGCTGGAGCCCCAACGTCACTGATCCCGGTCCACAGCTCCTGGCTCCCAAACCCCGTGGGAGAGAGAGCTCACCTCCTGGACAGGCATGCACTCCTGAGACTGCAGAGTGGGAAAGACCAACAATACTGCCCATCCCACCCACTTCCCTGGCCCAAGAGGAAACTGTATAGGGCCTCTGGGAACTGAAATAGAGGGGCACTCAAGTGGCAGGTCCCCTGCAGTCCAGACATTGCCCAGACCTGAAGGGACCCGGTCAAAAGCTCCCTGCACCCAAATACTGTGGGAGGAAGAGCTAAACCTTCAGAGGGGCAGACATGCCTGGGAAGCCAGAAGAGACTACACTCTGCACGCATTTCTGACTCCAGAGGAAAACACGGAACGTCATCGAGGACCCTGGTGCATGTGATCCCCGAACAAAGGCAGCACAGGCTCTCCTGGTTGCCGTCCTCATGGAGAGCTCAAAAGCAGCCCCCCAGGATCAACTTCAGTCATGGGACCACAGGTAAGACCAAATTTTCTGCTCCAAGTGACCTGCCTGGTAGATTCAGGACACATGCCCAAAGGAACAGCTGAAGACAACTAGACAGGAAAGGATACACGCCTGAAAAAACAACACTCTGTTCCCATAACTGGCTGAAAGAAAACAGGAAAACAGGTCTACAGCATTCCTGACACACAGGCCTATAGGACAGTCTAGCCACTGTGAGAAATAGCAGAACAAGGTAATACCTGAGACAACCTGATGGCAAGAGGCAAGTGCAGGAACCCAAGCAACAGAAATCAAGACTACATGGCATCATCGGAGCCCAGTTCTTCATAGCAAACACTGAATATCCAAACACACCAGAAAAGCAAGATCTATATTTAAAATCACATCCTCCCTCATGATGAGGGAGGACTTCAAGAAAAACATAAAGAAAATATATATGAACAAGAAGAAGCCTATAGAGAGGAATCACAAAAATCCCTGAAAGATTTCCAGGAAAACACAATCAAACAGGTGAAGGAATTAAAAATGGAAATAGAAGGAATACAGAAAGCACAAAGGGAGACAACCCTGGATATATAAAACCAAAGGAAGAGACAAGGAGCTGTAGATACAAGCATCACCAACAGAATACAAGATATAGAAGAGAGAATCTCAGGAGCAGAAGGTTACAAAGAAATCATCGACACACTGTCAAAGATAATGTAAAACGAAAAAAGATACTGGCCTGAAACATACAGGAAATCCAGGAATCAATGAGAGGTACAAGCCTAAGGATAATAAGTATAGAAGAGAGTGTAGACTCCCAGCTCAAAGGACCAGTAAATATCTTCAACAAAATCATAGAAGATAACTCCCTAACCTAAAGAAAGAGATACCCATAAGCATACAAGAAGCCTACAGAACTCCAAATAGATTGGACCAGAAAAGAAACTCCTCCTGTCACATAATAGTCAAACACCAAATGCACAAAATAATGAAAGAATATTAAAAGCAGTAAGGGAAAAAGGTCAAGTAACATATAAAGGCAGACCTATGAAAATCACACCAGACTTTTCGCCAGAGACTATGAAAGCCAGAAGATCCTGGACAGATGTCATACAGACCCTAAGAGAACAAAAATGCCAGCCCAGGTTACTTTGTATCCTGCAAAACTCTCAATTAACTTAGATGGAGAAACCAAGATATTCCTTGGAGTTTTTTCATAAGACTCTTGTTCCAAACGAGTGCTTTGCATAAATTTTCAACGACATCAGAATATTCATTGAAGACTTTTTGCATTTTTGAATAATATGTCCAAACCAAGAGTGTTTCAAAATCACATGTCCATTCATCTATCCATTTTGCAAAACTATATTCAAGATCACTTTTACTCAAAGGTACAGAGTAAATCTCAAAATTAATAGAAGATTTCCTTGGTAGGCTCAATGAGAATGGAAGCTGAAGATACAAGAACCGTGACTTCATGACCTCTCTGGGCAAGTTCATTCAGAATTATCTTTATATTAATCCAGTGGCTGTATTCTGTGGGCCACACTAGCACTTTTCTACAGGCTCCAGGTCTAAAGTAGCATATGAGCTGTATCAACAGAAACACTGAAGTCTGTTTCATAGACATCTTGCAGAAATGGAATGCTTTTGATATCTGTCATTCTTTGTGGATATTCATGTTTTTATGAAAGTTCAGTCAGCCAAGAAATTAATATATAACTTTTAAACCATCACCAATTAGATGAGTGCAATGATGTTACGCCATGTGTAAATACAAGCATGGAACATGAGCTCAAGGTTAACAGAGTTTATTTGTCTTTTTTGTCCCTGATTCTATTCAGCCAAAATTGAATCACTTCTCATGTGCAAACATCATCTGTTGATTATAATGTGTTAGAGTCATGTAAAAATCACAGATAAAAAAGCTCTTATTTCTTAAATGTTCTTACACAACAGTAAAGATCAAACAAGCATATGTGTGAATCAACTCTTTTAGACTTTGGTGTGTTTTAAAAATTTTGATATGCATAGTTCATTGTTACGTTGCTAGGCCCATCAAGTTGCCACATTTCCTCTTGGAAAAAGGAGGTGATCTTAAAATGTTCCAGAAAAAAAGACATCTTACAATACTTCTCTTCTACTACAGAACACATGATTATGTGCATCCTGGATATTCTTTGGTGGACATGTCTTCAAGTATGTCATTTTTAGGTTTCTTTTATCATGAGATATATCATCATTAGAAGGAACTTGGGGAGCATGGGGGTTCTTTCAGGTCAAAGTTATAGTCCATAACGAAGGAAAGTTAAGGCAGGAATTCAAAGCAGGAACCTCAAGGTAGGACCTGAAGTAGAGGCCCTGGAGGAACAATACTGGGTTATGCTGATGGTTCTCTCAGTTCTCTCTCTTTCACCCAGGATCACTTTCCTAGGGATGCTACACAGTGAGATGGACCTTTCCACATCATTTGTCAAACAAGAAAATGATCCATAATCTGTTTTATGTGCTAATGTTCCATCCTTTCAGATGACATTAACTTGTGTTGATTTAAGTATAAAATTCACAACATGCAGTAACCCAGGAGACTCCAGTGATTTACCTTTGCTTGGATTTCTCCATGATGGCATTGGACATCTAGAGATGTAGTTGCTGGAGTCTTCAGTGCTTTTGAAAATAACTCTTCCCCCATGCTTTCGTAAAAAACCCAATAAATTCCTTGACTCAGCATATCACACCTGATTGGAGTCACCAGTTTTGAATTTTAGTTTTTTTGTTGATTTTGTTGGGTTTTGTTGTTGTTGTTATTGTCGTTGGTTTTTGAAAATGCCTTTTATGATTGTAGTAAATATTAGACATTAGTTCTCATGAATCCATAAAAGAATCATCTTATGTAATTGTATTTCAAAGTGTGAAAAATACAGATAAAATCAAAGGTTATTCTAGGATGAGCAGTTTGTGTGACTGTTGTGGTGGATGTAAGTGAAACAGATGCTCAGGTCCTGATTTGTAAAGAACTTCCTTTTATAAGTATGGTGTTGAAAGACACACACACACACACACACACACACACACACACACAAAGAGACATACAACATGTAATTCTCTTTTCCTCATTAGTCTCTAATTAGAGAGAAAGTAGGGAAAAATAGGGTAGACAAAGTAGATATGTTTCTTCTTTCATAGAACTGCTTGGGTACAACCAAAGTTTCCTCCCTTTGACTACATTAATATGTTTATGGCTATTACTTTGTTTCTGGATTAGATATGCCAGTGATATGAGGAGTCTGCTTCCTCTTATTCTGACTCTCACAAACCTGTTGATCCAGCTCATCATATTCTATGAATTGTAGGTATAGGAATTTATGTAGATGTATCTACTGGGGCAGAACTTTTGGACTTTTTGATATATGCATTGTGCTAGGTTGTGCATTTCTGTGATTGGTATGTGTTGTGAAGATGCTGATGACATATGGTAGACATAGTCTGGTGATTACAATAGTAAAGGACCCCATAGGCTCATTCATTTGAATGCTTCATCACCAAGGAATGGCACTATTAGGTAGCTGTGGTCTTGTTGGAGAAAGCTTGTCACTGGGGGTGTGGTTTTGGGATTTCAAATGTTTGAGACGAACCCAGAGTCTGTCTGTCTGTCTGTCTGTCTGTCTGTCTCTCTCTCTCTCTCTCTCTCTCTCTCTGGCACCTTGACTCAAGCTTGAGAACCAGAGTTAACTCAGGCATATGTGGTAGTCCTGGTTTGTTTCATTGCTCAGAAGTGGAGACAGGGAACACACTACAAATCAGCTAGGTAGACTAGTCCTTGTTGTTGAGTTCTGGGATCAAATGAGAGATTCTACCTTAGGAAAAGACATGAAAAGTGATTGAAGAAGACTCCCATGACCAACCTCAGACCGCCACACAACCACACACACGTGCACTGGACACACATAATGAACTAGACACATATGACTAGACCTATGCCTACCACACACAAAATGCCAAAATCAGGTGGGTTCTTTATGTTAATAATGGATATTCTGAGAAATTAGGAAAAATTCTTTTCAAGACAGCTTTAAAACAAAACACTATCACCATCAGCAAAGTATAACTTAGGAATATTTATATGTTTACAGCAAAAGGATAAGGGGAAAGGTGTCTACAGTGGCAATTTTCAAGCACTGAAGTGGAAAAAATGAAGGGGTCTGTGAGGAGCTGTCCGAGGAGCTGTACTCACAGATGTGAGGAGCTGTCCGAGGAGCTGTCCTCACAAACTCCATTACAAGATGGCACCGGCATCCGGCAGAACGCACCTAGTAAAAAGGGCAATACGCAGGCGCCTGGTAACTTCCCAACTCAAAGGGATGCGTACGTTTTGGTACGTCATCTGGCATAATTGGCAGCGACCAGTCAGAGAGTGACACGTCCTAGGCGAGGATAGTTTCCTATATTAGGGACGGTTATTCCTCACTCTCCGTCTCTGCATTGTAAGCTTATGCTCTCCCTCTCAAGACGCATTAAAGCTTTTCTGTAGTAGGATCCTGTGTGTGCCGCGTCGTTCCTGCTGGCGAGACGAAGCTCGGGACAGGGGTCAGTATAAAATGGAAAGGTCCTCCATATTCATGACAGTTAATATTGTAAAGATCATTCTGCTAACAAAACTACCCTACAGATTCAGGGCAATTCTCATCAACATGAAAATGATACCTTTCCCAGAATAGAAAATTTCATAAAATTCAAATGGAAGAACAAAAGATTCCAAATAGTCAATATAATCCTGATCAAAAAGAATAATGCAGTCCGCGGGTCCCTGCCCGCAGCAGTTCACTGCTCCCAAAACCCGTGGGAGAGAGACATCACCACCCTGACATGTGGGCACTCCTGAGACTGCAGAACAGAAGAGACCACCAACACTGCCCACCCCTGCCCACATCCCTGGCCCAAGAGGAAACTGTATACGGCCTCTGGGTTCCCTTGGATAAGGGCACAGCAGCAGCAGGTCCCCTGAGACTGAGACACCGCCGGAAACTGAAGGGACCGACCAGATAAACAGTACTCTGCAACCAAATCCCGTGGGAGGGAGAGCTAAACCTTCAGAGAGGCAGACACGCCTGGGGAACCAGAAGAGACTGCACTCTGCCCACATTATTGATTCCAGAGGAAAACACCAAACACCATCTGGAACCCTGGTGCACGGAAGCTCCCGGAAAGGGTGGCGCAGATCTTCCTGGTTGCTGCCCCTGTGGAGAGCTCATAAGCAACACCCCATGATCAAACTTGAGCCTCGGGACCACAGGCAAGACAAAGCTTCCTGCTCCAAGTGACCTGCCTGGTGAACTCAAGACACAGGCCCACAGGAACAGCTGAAGACCTGTAGAAGGGAAAAACTACACGCCCGAAAGCAGAACTCTCTGTTCCCATAACTGGCTGAAAGAAAACAGGAAAACAGGTCTACAGCACTCCTGACACACAGGCTTATAGGACAGTCTAGCCACTGTCAGAAATAGCAGAACAAAGTAACCCTAGAGATAATCTGATGGGGAGAGGCAAACGCAGGAATCCAAGCAACAGAAACCAAGACTACATGGCATCATCAGAGCCCAATTCTCTCACCAAAGCAAACACGGAATATCCAAACACACCAGAAAAGCAAGATCTAGTTTCAAAATCATATTTGATCATGATGCTGGAGGACTTCAAGAAAGACGTGAAGAACTCCCTTAGAGAAACACAGGAAACCATAAATGAACAAGAAGAAGCCTACAGAGAGGAATCACAAAAATCCCTGGAAGAATTCCAGGAAAACACAATCAAACAGTTGAAGGAATTAAAAATGGAAAGAGAAGCAATCAAGAAAGAACACATGGAAACAACCCTGGATATAGAAAACCGAAAGAAGAGAAAAAGAGCCGTAGATACAAGCTTCACCAACAGAATACAGAGATAGAAAGAGAATCTCGGGGGCAGAAGATGCCATAGAAATCATCGACTCAACTGTCAAAGATAATGTAAAGCAGAAAAAGCTACTGATCCAAAACATACAGGAAATCCAGGACTCAATGAGAAGATCAAACCTAAGGATAATAGGTATAGAAGAGAGTGAAGACTCCCAGCTCAAAGGACCAGTAAATATCTTCAACAAAATCATAGAAGAAAACTTCCCTAACCTAAAGAAAGAGATGCCCATAAACATACAAGAAGCCTACAGAACTCCAAATAGATTGGACCAGAAAAGAAACTCCTCCTGTCACATAATAGTCAAAACACCAAATGCACAAAACAAAGAAAGAATATTAAAAGCAGTAAGGGAAAAAGGTCAAGTAACATATAAAGGCAGACCTATGAAAATCACACCAGACTTTTCACCAGAGACTGTGAAAGCCAGAAGATCCTGGACAGATGTCATACAGACCCTAAGAGAACACAGATGCCAGCCCAGGTTACTGTATCCAGCAAAACTCTCAATTAACATAGATGGAGAAACCAAGATATTCCATAACAAAACCAAATTTACACAATATCTTTATACAAATCCAGCCCTACAAAGGATATTAAATGGTAAAGCCCAACATAAGGAGGCGAGCTATACCCTAGAAAAAGCTATAAACTTATCACGATGGCAACAAAACAAAGAGAAGAAAAGCACACAAACATAACCTCACATCCAAATATGAATATAACAGGAAGCAATAATCACTATTCCTTAATATCTCTCAACATCAATGGTCTCAGCTCCCCAATAAAAAGACATAGATTAACAAACTGGATACACAATGAGGACCCTGCATTCTGCTGCCTATAGGAAACACACCTCAGAGACAAAGACAGACACTACCTCAGAGTAAATGGTTGGAAAACAACTTTCTAAGAAAATGTTCTGAGAAGCAATCTAGAGTAGTCATTCCAATATCGAATAAAATCGATTTTCAACTAAAAGTCATCAAAAAAGATAAGGAAGGATACTTCATATTCATCAAAGGGAAAATCCACCAAGATGAACCCTCAAACCTAAATATCTGTGCTCCAAGTAAAAGTGCACCTACATACATAAATGAAAACTTACCAATGCTCAAAGCACACATTGCACCTAACACAATAATAGTAGGAGATTTCAACACTCCACTCTCATCAATGGACAGATCATGGAAACAAAAATTAAAGACCGACATAGGTAGACTAAGAGAAGTCATGAACCCAGTGGACTTAACTGATATTTATAGAGTATTCCATCCTAAAACAAAATGATATACCTTCTTCTCACCACCTCATGGTACTTTTTCCAAAATTGACCATGTAATTGGCCATAAAACAGGTCTCAATACATACAGAATGATAGAAATAATCCCATGCGTCCTATAAAACCACCACGGTCTACAGCTGGTCTTTAAGAACAATAAGGGAAGAATGCCCACATATACATGGAAGTTGAACAATGCTCTACTCAATGATAACCTGGTCAAGGAAGAAATAAAGAAAGAAATTAAAGATTTCTTAGAATTTAATGAAATTAAGATATAACATACCCAAACTTGTGGGACATAATGAAAGCTGTGCTAAGAGGAAAACTCATAGCTCTGAGTGCCTGCAGAAAGAAACAGGAGAGAGCATGTATCAGCAGCTTGACAGCATACCTAAAAGCTCTAGAACAAAAAGGAGCAAATACACCCAGGAGGAGTAGAAGGTAGGGAATAATCAAACTCAGAGCTGAAATCAACCACGTAGAAACAAAAAGGAGTATACAAAGAAACAACAAGAACCAAAAGTTGGTTCTTTGAGAAAATCAACAAGATAGATAGACCCTTAGCCAGACTAAGCAGAGGACACAGAGAGTGTGTCCAAATTAGCAAAATCAGAAAAGAAATGGGAGACATAACTACAGAATCAGGGGAAATTAAAAAAAAATCATCAGATTTAGTACAAAAGCCTATATTCAACAAAACTTGAAAGTCTGCAGGAAATGGACAATATCGTAGACAGATACCAGGTACCGAAGTTAAATCAGGAACAGATAAACCAGTTAAACAACCCCATAACTCCTAAAGAAATAGAAGCAGTCATTAAAGGTCTCCCAACGAAAAAGAGCCCACGTCCAGATGGGTTCAATGCAGAATTCAATCAGATCTTCATAGAAGACCTCATACCAATACTATCCAAACTATTCCACAAAATTGAAACAGATTGAGCGCTATCGAATACCTTCTATGAAGCCACAATTTCTCTTATACCCAAACCACACAAAGACCCAACAAAGAAAGAGAACTTCAGACCAATTTCCCGTATGAAAATCGACGCAAAAATATTCAATAAAATTCTGGCACACCGAATCCAAGAGCACATCAAAACAATCATCCACTGTGATCAAGTAGGCTTCATCCCAGGCATGTAGGGATGGTTTAATATAAGGAAAACTATCAACGTAATCCAGTATATAAAAAAAAAAAACTGGAAGATAAAAACCACCTCATCATTTCATTAGATGCTGAAAAGCATTTAACAAAATTTAACACCCCTTCATGATAAAAGTCCTGGAAAGAATAGGAATTCAAGGCCCATACCTACACATAGTAAAAGCCATATACAACAAACCAGTAGCTAACATTAAACTAAATGTAGAGATCCTTGAAGCAATCCCACTAAAATTAGAGACTAGACAAGGTTGCCCACTCTCTCCCTACTTATTCAATATAGTTCTTGAAGTTCTAGACAAAGCAATCAGACATCAAAAGGAGATCAAAGGGATAGAGTTCAGAAAAGAAGAAGTCAAAATATCACTATTTGAAGATGATATGATAATATATTTAAGTGATCCCAAAAGTTCCACCAGAGAACTACTAAACCTGATAAACACCTTCAGCAAAGTGGCTGGGTATAAAATTAAGTCAAATAAATCAGTAGCCTTCCTCTACACAAAAGAGAAACAAGCTGAGAAAGGAATCAGGGAAAAGACAACCTTCATAATAGTCCCAAATAATATAAAATACCTCGGTGTGACTTTAACCAAGCAAATGAAAGATCTGTATGTTAAGAACTTCAAGACTCCAAAGAAAGAAATTGAAGAAGTTTTCAGAATATGGAAAGATCTCCCATGCTCATGGATTGGCAAGATCAATATAGTAAAAATGGCCCTTTTTCCAAAAGCAATCTACAGATTCAATGCAATCCCCATCAAAATAACAATCCAATTCTTCAAAGAGTTAGACAGAACAATTTGCAAATTCATCTGGAATAACAAAAAACCCAGGATAGCTAAAACTATCCTCAACAATAAAAGGACTTCAGAATTACAGAGCAATAGTGATAAAGACTGCGTGGTATTGGTACAGAGACAGACAGATAGACAAGTGGAATAGAATTGAAGACCCAGAAATGAACCCAAACACCTATGGTCACTTGATTTTTGAAAAAGGAGCCAAAGCAATCCAGTGGAAAAAAGGTAGCATTTTCAGCAAATAGTGCTGTTTCAACTGGAGGTCAGCATGTAGAAGAATGCAGATCAATCAATTCTTATCACCCTTACAAAGCTTAAGTCAAAATGGATCAATGACCTCCACATCAAATCATATACACTCAAACTAAGAGAAGAAAAAGTGGGGAAGCCATCTCGAACACATGGACACTGGAGAAAATTTCCTGAACAAAACACCAATGGCTTATACTCTAAGATCAGGAATTGACAAATGAGATCTCATAAAACAGCAAAGCTTCTGTAAGGCAGAGGACACTGTTGTTAGGACAAAATGGCAACTAACAGATTGGGAAAAAGATCTTTACCTATCCTTCAGCTGACAGAGGGCCTATATCCAAAATATACAAAGAACTCAAGAAGTGAGACTGCAAAGAGACAAATAACCCTATTAAAAATGGGTTTCAGAGCTAAACAAAGAATTAATCGTTGAGGAATACCAAATGGCTGAGAAACACCTAAAGAAATGTTCAACATCTTTAGTAATCAGGGAAATACAAATCAAAACAACCCTGAGATTTCACCTCACATCAGTGAGAATGGCTAAGATCAAAAACTCAGGTGACAGTAAATGCTGGCAACACTCCTCCATTGTTGGTGGGATTTCAGACTGGTACAACCATTCTGGAAATCAGTCTGGAAAGTCCTTAGAAATTTGGACATTGAACTACGTGAGGACCCAGCTATACCTACTTGGGCATATACTCAAAAGATGCCCCAAAATACAACAGAGACACGTGCTCCACTATGTTCATAGCAGCCTAATTTATAATAGCCAGAAGCTGGAAAGAACCCAGATGCCCTTCAACAGAGGAATGGATACAGAAAATGTGGTACATCTACACAACGGAATATTACTCAGCTATCAAAAACAATGACTTTATGAAATTCATAGGCAAATGAATGGAACTGGAAAATATCATCCTGAATGAAGTAGCCCAATCTCAGAAAAATACACATGGTATGCACTCACTGATAAGTGGACATTAGCCCAAATGCTCCAATGACCCTTCATGCACAGAACACATGAAAATCAAGTAGGATTACCAAAATGCGAATGCTTCACTCCTTCCTTAAAAGGGGAAAAAGAATACGCTTGGGAGGTGATAGGGAGGCAAAGTTTAGAACAGAGTCAGAAGGAACACCCATTCAGAGCCTGTCCCACATGTGGCCCAAACATATACAGCCAGCAAACTAGATAAGATGGATGAAGCAAAGAAATGCAGGCCAACAGGAACCGGATGTAGATTTCTCCTGAGAGACACAGCCAGAATACAGCAAATACATAGGCGAATGCAGGCAGGAAACCACTGAACTGAGAACTGGACCCCCGTTGAAGGAATGTTAGAAAGGACAGAAAGAACTTGAAGGGGCTTGAGACCCCATATGAAGAACAATGTCAACAAGCAGAGCTTCCTGGGACTAAGCCACGACCCAAAGGCTATATATGGACTGACCCTGTGCTCGAACCTCATTGGTAGCAATGAATAGCCTAGTAAGAGCACCAGTGGAAGGGAAAGCCCTTGGTCCTGCCATGACTGAACTGCCAGTGAACAAGATAGTTGTGGGGAGGGTGGTAACGGGGGAAAGAAGGGGAGGGGAACACCAATAGAGGAGGAGAGTAGGAGTGATTAGGGGGATGTAGACCAGGAAACCGGGAAAGGGAATAACAATCGAAATGTAAATAAGAAATACCCAAGTTAATAAAGATGAAAAAAATGACTCTATCAAGTACAGTTTTTTTTATATTTTTATATTAAGTGCTATTAAAATTTATGAATGATGGAATTTTTGATAACATATCAGTATTTATGGAGTTATATGTCTTCTTACAAAGATGATCTGCCTTGACAAAAAAATAATCAGGAAGTGTTAAGAAGGTGATTCATAAATTAGAATGAGGCTGAAATTTCATTCCTGTAGTGCATTGTCAATGAGCTCTACTCATTCTTCATTTTCTTTTCCTTCTTCACAAAGAGTCGGTAAATAAACAAGAAGGATTTTACAGTAAGGACTGCAATGACTGCCGAACAGGTGAGCAGGAATCCAATCACATCCAGAGAGTGGTACTGGTACCAGGGAAGGTTATGTCCAAGTGGTCTCAGGTGCTTGGCCCCTTTGTGGCGCATGACAAACTCAATCCAGAAGACAGCCTTGTCCAGGGGCTTCATAGGTTGGTCATGGTGAATGGTTGACAACCACACAGCATTTTTTTTATAGCTATAAGAGAGAAAATGGTCATCAGTTAATGGAATGAAATCCTGCTCTTACCCATTTAGAATAATTTTGATATCATTGCTGATCTTCATTTTTTTGGTTAACATTCTGATTTTAGAAAAGTCCAAATTTCACAGAAAAGCATTATGCAAGTGCATTTGACTCTACTGTTGAAAAGATGACTGATGGCTACATTACATAGAAGGGTGACTTAGAGGCCTGAGTTACCACTCCTAAATATCAGTTTGATTTAGCACAACAGGTAGGAATTACAACGGTTGTAATTTCAAAGCACAAGAGCAAAATTGTTTCTTTCTTCTCATAAAAACATATTCATTCATTAGTATTCACAGTATAGTTATTTACTGTTTAGGACTCAGCTTTTCTGGTAGAAGAATAAGAAGAGTAGAAGCTCCACAGAGATGGGTAGGGTGTTTAAATAGAGAAGAAGATGTGAATACAGAAAAGGAGAGATCAGAATTCAAGGAATCAAACTAGGGAAATGGGAAGAGGAGGAGGGAGATGGAAACAATAACAACTAGAATGTATGAAAAAATTATACTAATAGCTATTTATGCCTTACATTCGATTCCAGGCCCATATACATATATAGTCTAATGAACTTTTCTCATCTGACTTCATGGTTCTCCTTCAAATACCCAACAAATGCCTACTAAAATACCCCACACAAGACAAGAAAGCATTCTTTTGAGGTATTATACAGGGGTGTCAAAAATACTTCTTGCCCAAGCAGTGTGGAGGGTAAAGCAGAAGGGTTGCACACTTAGGATTACCCTGATTTACATAGCAATGAAACATAAAATAAAACAAGGAATTTAAAAACCATGAGTAAAGGAGAGAATAATGTGGGTACTGAATCAAGCCCTTATTTTTTCTGCTCCTATCATTATCATTACCTTCAGTATAATTCTCATTTGTTTGGCTTTTGGTAAGAAGACAATGAATGTATGTCTAAATAACCAAGTGACCAAATGAAGGAATGAATAAATAATAAATAAATACATGAATAAATGAAACATTATTAAAGGCTTTACTCACAATGGATTGTTTATTATTTCCTTTAGTGCATTGAACAAATTTGAATTTGACATTGTCCTGATATTCAGTGTAACAGCTGCTCCTTTGGCCACCATGTGGGCAATGTTATCATGTTGTTCTCCAAACATAGGAATGCCAACCATAGGGATTCCATGATAGATGGCCTCATAGACACCATTGGCTCCACCATGAGTTACAAAGGCTTTGGTTTTTGGATAACCTAGAAGAAGATGAATTCAGATTAACATTAATTAGCAGTTTTAGTCGTGAAAAGAGATATGTATACTAAGAGGAACTGAATGGAGAAGTTTCTATATCAAGATTCTTAAAATCATAAGCTCTCTAAAATATTTTTCTGTCTCAGGGCAAGAAAAAATTCTGGAGAACTATTTTTGCCAATTTACATGTGACTTGAGACTTTAAGTATAAAAAACCCTCTTTAAGTTGAACATATGAAGTACATAGCAGGTAAAAAAAATGAGTGAGAAAATGGAATCCCACAGATTGGCAAACGAACTTTACCAAACTGCATCCAATAGAGGGCTAACACGCAAAATATACAAAGAACTAAAAAGTTGGACTCTAGAGAACCAAATAACCCTACTTGAAAGTGTGGTACAGAGCTAAGCATAATTATTAACTGAGAAATCGTGAATGGATAACAAGCACCTAAAGTAAAGTTCAACATACTCAGTCATCAAGGAAAATGCAAATCAAAATGACCCTGAGATTTCACCTCACACCAGTCAGAATGACTAAGATCAAATACAGGTGAGGATGTGGAGAATGAGGAGCATTCCTCCATTGGTGCTGGGATTGCATACTGGTACAACCACTCTAGAAGTCAGTCTGTTGGTTCCTCAGAAGATATGACATAGTGCTACCCGAGGATCCAGTTATACCAATCCTGGGCATATACCCAAAAGATGCCCCAACCTATAACAAGAAAACATGCTGTACTGTGTTTGTAGCAGCTTTATTTAAGATAGCCAGAAGCTGGAAATGACTCATATGTGCCTCAACAGGGGAATGGATACAGAAAAAGTTGCACATTTGCACAGTGGAATACTACTCAGCTATTAAAAACAGTGACTTCTTGAAATTTGAAGGAAAGTGAGTAGAAGTAGAAAATCTCATCCTGAGTGAGGTAACCAAGTCACAAAATAATGCACATGGTATGTACTCAGTGATTAGTTGTTATTAGACATAGAAAGCTCTGAATACCCATGATACATCTCACAGACCATATGAAGCTCAAGAAGGAAGAAGACCAGAGTGTGGAAGCTTCAGTCATACTCAAATGGGGGAAGAAAATAATCACAAGAAGTAGAGGGTGCGAGCTGAAATAACCAACAGAAGGGAGAGAGACTCTGTAGAGACCATATCTAGTGTATAATCGTGGGCCATGTTTGAGGGATGGGGCTGACCACTCACCTCAAAAAATATTAATCTAGAATTCTTCCTGTCAAAAGGAAAAGAAGGGACAAAAGTTGAGCAGAAACTAAAGGAAAGGCCATCCAGTGACTGCTCCACCAAGGGATCCATTCTGTCAGTAATTACCACACCCAGACACTATTGCTGATGCCAAGAAGCATTTGCTGACAAGAACCTGATATAGCTGTATCCTGAAAGTCTTTGCCAGAGCCTGACCAATACAGATATGGATACTTGCAGTCAACTATCAGACTGAGCATGGCGATCGCTATGGAGAAGTTGGGGCAAAGAGTGAAGGAGCTGAAGGGGTTTGCATCCAGAGAGTAAGGACAGCAATATCACCCAACTAGATCCCCTAGATCTCCCAGGAAGAAAACCATCAACAAAGAATATACTCGGAGGGATGCATGCCTCAGCTGAGTATGTAGCAGAGGAGAGACTTATGAGGCAACAATTCGAGGGGAGCCCCTTGGTTCTGTGGAGGCTTGATGACTCAGGATGAGGGAAAACTAGGCCGCTTAGCCAGGAGTGGGTATGGGAGCACCCACATAGAGGCATGAAAGGAAGGAGGGAGTAGAGGCTTTGTGGAAGGGAAACTGGGATAAGAAAAATACTTTGAAATGTAAATAAATAAAATAACCAAATAAAAATATTTTAAAGGTGACCTTTCTTACTCTTAGGGAACTTGGATAAAGGACCATTCTGTTGTATAATTGAGCTAGTTATTTAGCTTTAACCATCAGTCTGTTGAGAGTTAGACACTGGTAGACACAGTTTTATGCCAATGGTTAAAATGTAAAGTGAGAAGAAGAAATAGAAAGACATGGATGGAGTCATAAGTGAGTCATTTAACAAAGTAAGGTATGGGGTTATAACCACTTAGAAAGTTCTGTGCATGCATACATGTTTCATTTTAAATTTGTTGTACAGAATTCACAGCTGTGACATTTGTTTCTAGTTAACAAAAATGAATTAGAATAAAATCCCCCTGACCTAAAGAAAGAGAAAGATAGAAAGAAGGAGAGAAAGAAATATATGTGTGGTAAAAAGATCGAATTAATGTTAGAACTTTTTATCTTAAATAAATAATTCCTGAAGTAAGTTTAATATAAAGAGTTTGAAAGTGATAGGTACAAAAATCCAGGACTCAGTCATGATGTTGCATTTTTTTCCAGAGTCTTACCAAGGAGGTCATTCTGGGGAAGCCACTTGTAGACTCTGGTATTGGGTCCTAAGGTTGCTGGGGTTTTGCCATCAAATTTCCAAAGAACCTGTTAAAAGTTAGACAATTTCATTGGTGTTGCCAAATTTGACATTACAAAGACTGAGCTGGATATATTTAGAAATAGAAATGTGGAGACACACATACATGTATGTAACAATTAATGGAAAAAAGAAGTTGTGAGTTTGAAAATGACCAAGGGGGCATGTTTATGGGAGTGTTTGAAGGGAGTAATGGAAAGGCAGAAATGGTGTAATTTTAATTTCTAAAAGAGAAGTAATTTTAAAATGTAGGTTTTTTTTAAGTAAAGGGAAAACAGCTCTGAAACCTCTGACTGGATAGATGAGAAAGTCCCAAGCAGTGAGTACTGAGAACTCAGAAGACTCACACAAGAGTGCCAGCAATTTTTGTGTTATACTCACACAGGTAACTATAATCACCACTTCCCAGGAAGAGATATATAGACAAATGAGACAGTTAATGATGCAGGAATATATTAGTACATTGCCATGGTGAAATAATTCAACTACAAATAATATTGGCAAATTACTAATAATTTATTTGATCTAAATTATTTTGACAATTCTAATATTGTAGTCTTAACAGTGTAATAAAATACATTTTAATTACTTTAGAGTTTATGGTTGTTCACTTGTTCTATGCTACTTAAGTGAATTTCAATTTTTGTCTTTGATTATGGATTCTTGTTTTTCATGCAGAATTCTCTTTGCCCACGAGTACTTGGATATAATGGCCAACGTGATCGCTCACAGGATATGGAATATCCAAACACACCAGAAAAGCAAGATCTACTTTCAAAGGAAAAAGGTCAAGTAACATATAAAGGCAGACCTATCAGAATCACACCAGACTTTTAGCCAGAGACTATGAAAGCCAGAAGATCCTGGACAGATGTCATACAGAACCTAAGAGAACACAAATGCCAGCCCAGGTTACTGTATCCTGCAAAAGTCTCAATTAACATAGATGGAGGAACCAAGATATTCCATGACAAAATCAAATTTACACAATATCTTTATACAAACCCAGCACTACAAAGGGTAATAAATGGTAAAACCCAACATAAGGAGGCAAGCTACTCCCTAGAAGAAGCAGGAAACTAATCGTCTTGGCAACAAAACAAAGAGAAGAAAAGCACACAAACATAACATCATATCCAAATATGAATATAACAGGAAGCAATAATCACTATTCCTTAATACCTCTCAACATCAATGGCCTCAACTCCCCAATAAAAAGACAGAGGTTAACAAACTGGATACGCAATGAGGATCCTGCATTCTGCTGCCTATAGGAAACACACCTCAGAGACAAAGACAGACACTACCTCAGAGTGAAAGTCTAGAAAACAACTTTCCAAGCAAATGGTCTGAAGAAGCAAGCTGGAGTAGCAATTCTAATATCAAATAAAATCGATTTCAATTAAAAGTCATCAAAAAAAGATAAGGAAGGACACTTCATATTCGTCAAAGAAAAAATCCACCAAGACGAACTCTCAATCCAAAATATCTATGCCCCAAATACAAGGGAACCTACATACATAAAAGAAACCTTACTAAAGCTCAAAACACACATTGCACCTCACACAATAATAGTGGGAGATTTCAACACCCCACTCTCATCAATGGACAGATCATGGAAACAGAAATTAAACAGAGACGTAGACAGACTAAGAGAAGTCATGAACCAAATGGACTTAACAGATATTTATAGAATATTCTATCCTAAAACAAAAGGGTATAAATTCTTTTCAGCTCCTCATGGTACTTTCTCCAAAATTGACCATATAATTGGTCAAAAAAAACGGGCCTCAACAGGTACAGAAAGATAGAAATAATCCCATGTGTGCTATCAGACCACCACGGCCTAAAGCTGGTCTTCAAAAACAATAAGGGAAGAATGCCCACATATATGTGGAAGTTGAACAATGCTCTACTCAACGATAACCTGGTCAAGGAAGAAATAAAGAATGAAATTAAAGACTTCTTAGAATTTAATGAAAATGAAGGTACAACATACCCAAAATTATGGGACACAATGAAAGCTGTGCTAAGAGGAAAACTCATAGCTCTGAGTGCCTGCAAAGAGAAACAGGAAAGAGCATATGTCACCAGCTTGACAGCACACCTAAAAGCTCTAGAACAAAAAGAAGCAAATACACCCCGGAGGAGGAGAAGGCAGGAAATAATCAAACTCAGAGCCGAAATCAACCAAGTAGAAACAAAGAGGACCATAGAAAGAATCAACAGAACCAAAAGTTGGTTCTTTGAGAAAATTAACAAGATAAATAAACCCTTAGCCAGACTAAAGAGAGGACACAGAGTGTGTGTACAAATTAACAAAATCAGAAATGAAAAGGGAGCCATAACTATGGAATCAGAGGAAATTCAGAAAATTATCATATCTTACTATAAAAGCCTATATTCAACAAAACTTGAAAATCTGCAGGAAATGGACAATTTCCTAGACAGATACCAGGTACCAAAGTTAAATCAGGAACAGATAAACCAGTTAAACAACCCCATAACTCCGAAGGAAATAGAAGCAGTCATTAAAGGTCTCCCAACCAAAAAGAGCCCAGGTTCAGATGGGTTTAGTACAGAATTGTATCAAACTTTCATAGAAGGCCTCATACCAATACTATCCAAACTATTCCACAAAATTGAAACAGATGGAGCACTACTGAATTTCTTCTAAGAGGCCACAATTACTCTTATACCTAAACCACACAAAGACCCAACAAAGAAATAGAACTTCAGACTAATTTCCCTTATGAATATCGACACAAAATACTCAATAAAATTCTGGCAAATCGAATCTAAGATCACATCAAAATAATCATACACCATGCTCAAGTAGGCTTCATCCCAAGCATGCAGGGATGGTTTAATATACGGAAAACCCTCAATGTGATCCATTATATAAACAAACTGAAAGAACAAAACCACATGATCATTTCATTAGATGCTGAGAAAGCATTTGACAAAATTCAACACCCCTTCATGATAAAAGTCCTGGAAAGAATAGGAATTCAAGGCCCATACCTAAACATAGTAAAAGCCATATACAGCAAACCAGTTGCTAACATTAAACTAAATGGAGAGAAACTTGAAGCAATCCCACTAAAATCAGGGACTAGAGAAGGCTGCCCACTCTCTCCCTACTTATTCAATATAGTTCTTGAAGTTCTAGCCAGAGCAATCAGAAAACAAAAGGAGATCAAGAGGATACAGATTGGAAAAGAAGAAGTCAAAATATCACTATTTGCAGATGATATGATAGTAAATTTAAGTGATCCCAAAAGTTCCACCAGAGAACTACTAAAGCTGATAAACAACTTCAGCAAAGTGGCTGGGTATAAAATTAACTCAAATAAACCAGTAGCCTTGCTCTACACAAAAGAGAAACAAGCCGAGAAAGAAATTAGGGAAACGACACCCTTCATAATAGACCCAAATAATATAAAGTACCTCAGTGTGACTTTAACCAAGCAAGTAAAAGATCTGTACAATAAGAACTTCAAGACACTGAAGAAAGAAATTGAAGAAGACCTCAGAAGATGGAAAGATCTCCCATGCTCATGGATTAACAGATTAATATAGTAAAAATGGCCATTTTACCAAGCTATCTACAGATTCAATGCAATCCCCAACAAAATAACAATCCAATTCTTTAAAGAGTTAGACAGTACAATTTGTAAATTTTCTGGAATAACAAAAAACCCAGGATGAGTAACAGGATCCTGAACAATAAAAGAACTTCCGGGGAATCACTATCCCTGAACTCAAACAGTATTACAGAACAATAGGGATAAAAACTGCATGGTATTGGTACAGAGACAGACAAATAGAACAATGGAACAGAATTGAAGACCCAGAAATGAACTCACACACCTATGGTCACTTGATTTTAGACAAAGGAGTCAAAATCATCCAATGGAAAAAAGATAGCATTTTCAGCAAATGGTGCTGGTTTAACTGGAGGTCAGCATGTAGAAGAATGCAGATTGAGCCATGATTATCACTCTGTACAAAGCTTATGTCCATATGGATCAAGGACCTCCACATCAAAGCAGATACACTCAAACTAATAGAAGAAAATGTGGGGAAGCATCATGAACGCATGTTCACTGGAGAAAATTTCCTGAACAAAACACAATTGGCTTAGGCTCTAAGATCAAGAATCGACAAATGGGATCTCATAAAACTACAAAGCTTCTGTAAGGCAAAGGACACTGAGGATAGGACAAAATGGCAACCAACAGATTGGGAAAAAATCTTTACCAATCCTACAACAGTTAGGGGGCTTATATCTAAAATATACAAAGAACTCATGTACTAAGACTGCAGGGAGACAAATAGCACTATTAAAAAATGGAGTTCAGAGTTTAACAATGAATTCACAAACGAGGAATGCCGAATGTCTGGGAAACACCTAAAGAAATGTTCAACATCTTTAGTCATGAGGGAAATGCAAATCAAAACAACACTGAGATTCCACCTCACACCAGTGAGAATGCCGAAGATCAAAACCTCAGGTGACAGCAAATGCTAGGGAGGATGTAGAGAAAGAGGAACACTCCTCCATTGTTGGTGGGATTGCAGACTGGTACAAACATTCTGGAAATCAGTCTGGAGGTTCCTCAGAAAATTGGACATTGAACTGCCTGAGGATCCAGCTATACTACTCTTGGGCATATACCCAAAAGATGCCACAACATATTACAAAGACACATGCTCCACTGTGTTCACAGCAGCCGAATTTATAATAGCCAGAAGCTGAAAAGAACCCAGATTCCCCTCAACAGAGGAATGGATACAGAAAATGTGGTACATCTACACAATGGAATTTTACTCAGCTATCAAAAACAATGACTATGAAATTCATAGGCAAATGGATGGAACTGGAAAATATCATCCTGAATGAGGTAACCCAATCACAGAAAAACACACATGGTATGCACACATTGATAATTGGATATTAGCCCAAATGCTCGAATTACCCTAGATGCGCAGAACACATGAAACTCAAGAAAGATGACCAAAATGCAAATGCTTCACTCCTTCTTTAAAGGGGAACAAGAATACCCTTGGGAGGGAAAAGGGAAGCAAAGTTTAGACCAGAGACTGAAGCAACACCCATTCAGAGCTTGCCCCACACGTAGCCCATACATATACAGCCAGCAGACTAGATAAGATGGATGAAGCAAAAGAAGTGCAAGCCGACAGGAACCGGATGTAGATCTCTCCTGAGAGACACAGCCAGAATATAGCAAATACATAGGTGAATGCCATCATTAAACCACTGAGCTGAGAACGGGATTCCCGTTGAAGGAATCTTAGAAAGGACTGAAAGAGCTTGAAGGGGCCTAAGATCCCATATGAACAACAATGCCAACCAACCAGAGCTGCCAGGGACTAAGCCACTACCCAAAGACTATACATGGACTGACCCTGTGCTCCAACTTCATAGGTAGCAATGAATAGCCTAGTAAGAGCACCGGTGGAAGGAGAGGACCTTGGTCCTGCCAAGACTGAACCCCCAGCAAAGGTGATTGCTTGGAGGAGGGCAGTAATGGGGGAAGGATGGGAGGAACACCCATAGAGAAGTGGAAGGGGAGGGGTTAGGGGGATGTTGGCCTGGAAACCCGGAAAGGGAATGACAATCGAAATGTAAATAAGAAATACTCAAGTGAATAAAGATGAAAAAAAGAAAAAAAAAGAAATACCAATGTTAATATGTTAATAAAGATTAAAAAAGTATTTGAAAATGTTTGGATCAGATGTAGGCAGCAAAGGGATATAAAATGAATACATAAAAATTTTATTAAAAATATATTACTATAAATCACTTTTGAAATATTTTCTACTGAATTCTAATTTGATGTGACTGCAGAATTCATTTTGCTTCCATTTGCAAAATATTTACTGTTTAAATTTTGTTTCCAGGTCATATGTTTTACTCTTGAAGTGAATTTCTTTTTTATTAATTAATTAGCTAATTTTTTTACATCCTGAGAACAGCTTCCACTTGCTCCTCTGCTCTCAGTCCCTTCCTCTCACTATACCTTTCCTCCATCCTCTGTCTGTTTCACCTCAGGAAGGGGAGGTCTCCCTTTGATACAAGCCCCTTTGACCTACTTTGACCTGAAGTAGGACTAGTCACATCTTTCCTATTGAGGCTAGACAAGGAAGCCATATTAGAGAAAAGCCATCCAAAGGCAGGTGTTGCATAATGACTAAGCATGCATGCATATCATCTTTATTGTCTATAAATGCTAATTTATGTTTCTCATAGTTATCATTCTAGTAATTTCAGCATATAAAATGTAAGTTAAAATTGTTTTCAACTCTCCTTTCTGTATCAGCTCCACCTGGCTTTTTTCTTTCTAATATTTATATGATTATGATATCATGATTTTTTCCTACCAATACAAGACTCTCTTGGCCATGTCTTAGACAATTGGCCTAATAGTAATAAATTCATGTGTTTTTTTCTTTCTCACAGACTTGCCATTTCCTTAACTTCTGAGAGATAATTTTTTGCACATATTGTCTCAGCCTCTTTTCTTTTGCTTCAGAATTTACTATGTCATTGTCTTCTGACCCATAGGGCATCAATTGTGAAGTTGGATGCTTCTCTAATAGTAATTATGTTAATGATTGCAAATGTTACTTTCCTGCTGATATTTTACTTTTTTCCTTGTACAGGACTTTGACAAGTTGATGAAAATATTCACCATATAGTGCCATTTGGGCAAATTCATTAGGAATTCCTTGATCATCTTGGTATTGGATGTCCCAAACTCCCCTCAAATAGAAATAGATTTTCTAATGATTTTCTTAAAAAAAAATTTGTGGCTCTGTGTGAGAGTGTGTGTGTGTGTGTGTGTGAGAGAGGGGGGGGGGAGGGGATCTTTTATCTTCTTAAAACACCTCAAAACTCAATGTCTAATTATTTAAAGTGCCTTTCAAGCTTTTTGAAGTCACTGGCCTTGGTTTTTCTGTTGGCATGACTGCCTTAGTGGTTTCATAGAACTTATATTCAAGGTCAGATACTCTTCTAACTGACTTGCTCCTAGTAGGAAGAGTCAGAGTGGTTGGATGATACCAGAAAAATAAGTCCCACTGAATCAATTAGCAAGAGGAATAGGAGCTCACAGAGACTGAAGAAGCAACCACAGGTACTGTATAGATCCACAACAGGTCCTCTTCCATATATAGCATAGATATTAACTTAGTTTTGTGGAAGTCCTGACTGGGAGAACAAGTTGGTCTATATCTCCTGTGCCAGCTCTTGGGATGCTTTTCCTCTTGTGGGGTTGCTGTGTCCAAGTCAATTTGATAATTTACTTACACTTTCCTTTGTCATGTTTAGTTGTTATCTCTTAAACCTTGCTGTTTTCCTAATGAGAAAAGGTGAGGGAGCAGATGAAGAGGGGAGAGAAGGAGAGAAAACGGGAAGAGTAAATGGAGAGGAAACTATTATTAGGATACATTTTATGAAAATAATCTATTTTTAATTTCACAAATGAACATCTCCAGAACACCTGCTACTCAAAATTCATATTGTTGACTGAGTAATTATTACCATGTGTATATTTGACTCTTTACACTAAGATCCATATCTGGAGATATGCTATTCCTTTTGTGTACCTCATTTCTAATTTTGTCAAATTGCTTAACAGTATTTTCTAGTAAAACAAAATTGCCTAACATTTCCCAATTTTGAAATCTTTCAAGGAAATACATCAATTTTAATTTTAGCAGTTTGTTGGCAGACAGTTTCTTTAGCTAGAAATGCTGTTTTGTTGTTTCATAAACTTTGCATCACTTTGTCATGATTTGTCCATAGGACATGTCAACTGTATTGGTCTTATATGTAAAAGAGTAATAATTTTAATTATTCACTTTAATTGATTAAGGAATACCTAGAGAAATATAGAGAAAATATTAGGCTCTGTCTATGCAGGAATTTCCAAAGATAATTTGTCATTTTGCCAGAAGATGAGAAATAACAGGTAAGACTCTTAACATTATGAACTTTTAAAAAGTATCCAATGGATGATATAATGGTAGCAGGAGAGGGTATATTCATTAAGTTACCTTACAAGGGATTCTATTGAGTGAGACACATAGAATAGTTTCCTATGAGCTGCTTAATATTTTGAATGTACATATGGTTAGGTAAATGGATTTTAGGGTACAGTGATCTAAGATACAGGAGCTATTAACAAGTTTATCAATCAATTTATAAGGCATATCCTGATCTATGCAGGAAGATAAGGTGATAGAGGAAAAATATATGTATTGGGTATTTAAATCATGTTCAAATGCAGTAGTGTGCTAGCTGTGAATCTCACTAAACCAACCTCACAGACTCTGAAAGACAACATTTTCTCCCATCAAGGATATGACAAAAAGCTGCTTGAACTCCCTGCATACTCTGACATGCCAGGTTAAGATTTGTTTTATTCTTATCTGTCAGCAGAGGCATGACAGTAGCTGTCTTGTGATCTGTTTCCTTTTAAAAGACAATTATTTTAGGTTGAGAATTACAGATATGCATATGACATATTTTGATCGAATCACTAGCTCTGTCTTACCCTCCATTTTTTCCACTATACCCCACCACTTTTCAGTCCCAATTTGATATGTATTTTTAAACAAATTGAGTCCAATTTGTCTTGCCAGCATGTGTCTAGTTATAATGTTAAGTTTTAGTATGTTGCTTTGTTTACAATGCTAAATATTACACGTCAACATCTGGTTGCCCTCGGGTACAAGGAGTTCCTCACATACACCATGTGATGCTATATATCTTTGCCCCCATGTTATCACCAATTCATCAATAAAATGCATACAGTTGGGCAAAAGAGGGGTAGGCATAGGTTTGGCTCACAGACTTATGTCAGAAGCAGAAACCATGAGGAGGAGGAGAAGAGGAAAGGATGCATAGGGGTAGTGATCCATAAGTACATGAGCATAAATGCTGCCTAGTTGAAATAAAAGCAGCCAAAATGGAAATTGCCAAGTTATAACTCAGGGTTACTGACAGAGATGTAGATAAAACAGCATAGAACATTGATATCTGTTAAGGTTAACTTTAATTATAAATATTTTGTATCTTTTATTTGGGAACTGAATTGTCAAGGATAAGGAGACATTCCCCAATAATTATTTACCACAACAGGATAAAGCCATGTCTGAAGCATGGCTAGCCTTCTCATTCTGAAGCTCCTGACTTCATCCATAGCTGCCCTCACCTTCTACTAACTCCTCAGGTAGGGATGGGAATTCATGTGTCCTTTATCCATTTTGGAATTACAGACTGTAATCTTGGGCAGGTTTTGGGCATGCTAATGGGGTTTGTATGTCAACAGTTTTCAGTGTTCAGAAAATTCTAGCCATCACATTGATGTTGTGGAATCTCAACACGTCCCTTTATACTTTCTCCCTTTATGGAAGAGGCCGGTGGAATATCCATTTTACTTTTCCAGGTTTTCTAATTTTGCTGAAGTGAGGACTAAGTGAGGTAACTATGTCTCATGAAATTCTTGCAAATTTATCATCAGACTTTTTATGATTGACTGAAGGATGCCACAAAACATTGGTCATACACTTATATTGTTGAATTGGATTACATAACTATATTGATCAACACAGATACAAAATTGTTTCATTCATTAAATGGAAGATATAATGATCAACTATGTAAATTAATATGCTTTCAATTCTGTATAGAGGAGAATTTAGATATGAGTCACATTATGATCTCACTAGTTTTGTGAGATATTCTAATATCTATGTGGCACTAATAATTGAACATGAAGTAATTACCTCTTGGCCTATTAAAATCACTCCATCATAAAAGAGACATTAAACACTCTCATGTAAACAGAATAATTAAAATCGTCATTCACGGTTTTCCTATCACCATGGTAACTGTCACTTATCAGCTTTGAGCAATGCAAGTTATATTTTAACCTCTGGTATAAAGCGTATTGGAAAAAAGGTCAAGCAGTGACAGAAAGGAACACAGTGTGAACAGAAGGATTTTGATTTTCAAAATGCCAGGAAAATGGATTTTTGCTCTGCTCTTGCTGCAGATAAGTTTCTGCCTCAGATCTGCGAAATGTGGGAAGGTGTTGGTGTGGCCGATGGAATTCAGTCACTGGATGAATATAAAAACAATACTGGATGAACTTGTACAGAGGGGCCATGAAGTCACTGTTCTGAAACCTTCAGCTTACTATGTTCTTGATCCAAAAAAATCGCCAGACCTTAAGTTTGAAACTTTTCCTACATCTGTCAGTAAAGATGAACTGGAAAAATATTTCATAAAACTTGTGGATGCGTGGACTTATGAGTTGCAAAGAGATACATGTTTGTCTTTTTCTCCTTTACTACAAAATATGATGGATGAATTTTCTGATTATTATCTAAGTGTTTGTAAAGACGCCGTTTCAAACAAGCAGCTCATGGCAAAACTACAGGAATCCAAGTTTGATGTTCTTTTATCAGATCCTGTGGCTGCCTGTGGGGAACTGATAGCCGAAGTGCTCCACATTCCTTTTCTGTACAGTCTTCGTGCCTCTCCAGGCCATAAAATTGAAAAGTCCAGTGGAAGATTTATACTACCTCCCTCTTATGTGCCTGTAATTTTGTCAGGATTGGGTGGCCAAATGACATTCATAGACAGGGTTAAAAATATGATATGTATGCTTTATTTTGACTTTTGGTTCCATATGTTTAATGCCAAGAATTGGGATCCATTTTATACTGAGATTTTGGGTAAGTTACATTTCTTCTCAGTAACTTGAAAATTTATGTTTCTCATGTGTGTAAAGACTTATGTCTATGAAATACAAAGTGAAATAGTCTTTTATAGGTGATCAAATATATAATGATATTAGCTATCAAATTCACAAACTCTTGTAAAATCTCATATAATTGACCTAATAGAAGAAAGTAGCAGTCCTGACACAAGACAGTTTGGTTAGCTATACCGTTGCATAGAGATGAAACTAGATGGTCTCTACTTGATTCTTTACTCCTCTACTGAATTTTTTCCTGTATTTTAATAAGTTTCTAAGCAGTTAACAAATCTTGATTCATGAAGATTCAAGAATGACATATTTCATAGTATCAATATGTGTGTGTGCATGTGTGTGTGTGTGTGTGTGTGTGTGTGTGAAATTATTTTCTCTTGCCTAGGCCAGTGTCTTTATTTAAAATGAAAATGTAGGGTCTGAAAACATGGCCAAAGTGCTGAGATTGTTTATGTACAGTTTATTACTGGAGTTCTCTTCATGGTATCACTCATGTCCAGTGGCAAAAGTGCCAGTAACTTCAGCTTCAAGAGAAGCACTGCCCTTTCATGGTATCCACAGGCACAGGCATAAAATAAGTTATGCTTATGCAGATAACGCATACAAATAATTGAAAAGATAATTCATAAAATATTTTCTTCTGAGTTCACTTTTTAAAATCTCCCTAATTTTGGTAGCCATTATGATATTTCCCAAGCTTAGAAGTGGAACTGATATTTCTACCAGCTCCACATGTGTTTATTGGGCTCTTACCTAAATTCAATTGTAAATGTCTAAATTCACCGGAAGCCTGAAAACATGTGCTGGATTTTTTTAATGTCAGGTCCTTTTTTGTCTTAAAAATATAGCACACCTAACTAGCCTAAAATTTCTATTCTTGTAATTCTTAATATATTGTGGTTGTCTTATAGTATAAATACTATTAAATTTATTAATATGAAACAAGACTAGAAGTAGTAGCCAAAAATTTAGCCATTTATAAACTTTACAGTTCCCTGTAAGAAATAAAGACTAGCTACAAACTATCAGGATACTAAAAACTCCAGCTAGGTTACACAGCATAATGAGGGTTTTGGACATGGACTATGTGCTGATATTTACATAGGTTTTTTGAAAATTTGAGAGAAAAAATATGTGCTTGCTCATATAATATCCTAGAGGTTATTTCTGTAAATATTTATGGTTTCAAATTATTGAGGAAACATGAAATAAGTCTTACAGATTGCTTTAAGAACAAACACAAATTAACATGTATTTATATGAACGACAAAACAATTATTGATGTAAGTCATATTATATATTAAAATATTACATTTTACATGCACATGTTCTACATGAAACATGAACTCTTCCAACATTTTAAGGAAGTATATTTTATACTCAGCAGACAGTCCTGTCATATTTTCTCTGTCTCATTTGCTCATTTTCTCTACCTAGGAAGGCCCACCACCTTAGCTGAGACAATGGGCAAAGCAGAAATGTGGCTCATTAGATCCTACTGGGATTTGGAGTTTCCCCACCCAACATTACCAAATGTTGACTACATTGGAGGACTCCAATGCAAACCTGCTAAACCCTTGCCCAAGGTAAATACATTTTTCTTTTCCATTTAATATCCTTTCTGATGAAATGTTCTACATCTTTCATTACATTTTTTTCCTCCCCATAAAAGAGATATGAGGGAAGTGGAATTAAAAGTTCTACTAAATAAGAGCTCAATAAACCCAGGAAAGAGCATGACAGACATGAAAAAATAGTATCAGTGAGTTAAGGCATGTAGGATATTAGAGTGCTTAGCCATTGGGTAAATTCTTTACCAAGAAACCATAAGAACATGAGTTTGGATCCCAGTGCCCAGTTGAGAATTCTGGCACAGCATGTACAACTTTAGTACCGAGTTGCAGAATCAGGTTAAAACTAAGGATACTAACCTGTTAAATAATATGTCAAAGTTAATAGAGTAGAACATCTGATTTTATCATGGTCTTCATTAGCTAAAACAAAGGCAGGGAATTTGGAGAAATTAAGAAAATATTCTCATTAACAAAAAATCAAAATTTTTCACATATATATGATTACCAGACAGTTATGATTATTTTATAGAGAGCCAAAACATTTTATTTATCATAGGAGAAAGTATGCATTAACTGTCACATATGTACGTATCACAACATAGTTATCATTTAATTAAACTCTCACTAATAATATTAAATCAACCATCATAGGAGAAAATTCAACAACAATGTGAAATTTGTAAATTCTGTTGGATGAAAAATGTAATGCAGTTACATATTTACCAATACTTCACAAACTGTATTTGCATTCCTTAGCTTTCAATTCACCAGAGAAAAGTATTGAGAACATTTGTTGGACATGCATGAGTACACTTTATACCGCTGCCTGTGTTTTACCATGCCACTTCTGTCTTTTGTATGTTTTAACACCATGATTCTATAAATTCCTAAGAACACTTCCATTTTTATTTTCCTAGATGTTTTTTGTAAAGTTTCCATAAGTGATTGTTCTACAATCACTATTGTGTGATAGAACAAGTGCTTTATTCACAGGATATAGAAGACTTTGTCCAGAGCTCTGGAGAGCATGGTGTGGTGGTGTTTTCTCTGGGGTCAATGGTCAGCAGCATGACAGAAGAAAAGGCCAACGCAGTTGCATGGGCCCTTGCCCAGATTCCACAAAAGGTGAGGTAAAGTGCCCATGGGAGGCAACTGTAAACTGAGAGTGTGAAAGTCCTCAGCAAGTCTGATTGTAGCAGTGATTGTGTGAAGCCTAAAGGTTTAGGTATGCTCTAATTTACCTAGACAAATTACAAACAGAATTGATGTTACATACAAGAGATGTTACAGTACAAAAGGTATTTTTGACTATGAGTGCCTTGAATATCAATGTTGTGATTTTTGTGGGCACATTTTGAAATGCTGGCATTAGGATGACAAGGGTCATACTTGTCAAAGGTGTATGTAGACATAGAAAATTCTTCTTTATTTCTCATGAAATGAATATAGTTGCATCGATTTTTAATTCATGTGCATGTGAATCAAAACCAACATCTACAAAACAAAAAGAGACCAAATTTAAGTCAACCATTTTCTAGTGGAAGACCACACATATGAGAATATTTGGAGAAGACAAATGGATCCTTACATTTTGTTGCTTGTTTTTAATTTTGATTTTGATGATTAAAGCACACACAGTTAATACTGGACAGGTCAAAGTAAGAGATTGGACTTTCAAAACACCATGGCAATTTATGTATTTAATTTAATTAATTTAATAATTTAATTTAATTTTTGTATTTAATGCAAACACTTATGGAGCTGCTTCCCAGAGACTGTGACTTGACACAATTTCACACTGCAGCTCAGGTTAGTGGCTTCAACAGCCAGAAATCCCCATTACACAGTCTCCTGAGGTAGGAAAATAGATTATTTTTAAGGACCTAAGTAGTAGGGTGTGTATGGAAGGGGGTGATTTAGGGAAGATTGGGGTAAGGGGGATGAATATGAAAAAGAACATTATATGAAACTCTTAGAGAAATGAAAAAAGAGATACCAATCTAAGTTTGTCGTCCTAGTCATTATTTCGAGATCAGGTGTATGTCCAGTGTGCAAATGATGCCAACATGTTATGAGTTATTGGTCCACAGCAACTGCTCTTCAAAGGGTTGTATGTCTACTTGGATGAAATTGGTATAGCAGGTTTAAAACCTGTGTTTGAATCCTACCCTGTTACCACTCCAGAGGAAGGTGGACGTCATAGGCAGTAGCCAACTTTATTCATAGAACAACACTCTGAGGGTTACAAAAGGTAATATGAATCCATAGCACATGAGTTCCAGCTACGATCAATCATAAAATGAGCTGTGTAAGACAAAACCATGGTTTTGTCAAAAGGAACATGAAGGACAGCTTAAACATTGCCTAGTGGACAATAGGAAGTCAAAGTGGTTAACCTGAAGCAGACCCTCTCCTATCTGCTAGAGCTAAGAAGTGGAGGCAAATCACAATCCAAGAGTGACTTCTGGGTTGAAAAAAACTGTGGTCAAAGACTCTTGTCCCATTTTCTTGGAGTGTTTTCACAAGCACTCAAAAATTGCCTCTATGCTCAGACTCATTTCTCTCATCTCTTCCTTTTTAACTTTCTAAGCCCAGAATATCCAGTGTGATTTTGTTTAATATGCACCCAAATTTCATTATCTTTGGGTGTGTGAATATCCACAGATTTACGGGAATAAACGGTCAGAATCACCAGAGATTTTCAGGTGACAAAAAATGGCGTCATTTAATTTCTTCCTTGGAGCATAGGGCCTTTAATTGGCCCAAAGTAGACAGCATTCACTTCTGGTGGTAGAGTCAATGAATCGTTTTACCTTTTAGCTGGAGGATTTCTATCTTCATCATGACTGCCACAATCTTCTCACTTGCTACCTTTGTCCTTCATAACTCAGGGCTAGAGGAGACTGAGAGGAATCCAAAACATTTCAGTGGAAACATCTGCAATGCCAGATGCATATACTTTGTCAAATTTTTTGAGAAAACCATACTTCCAAGGATTAAATTGTTGAAATCACATAGGCCTGTCTAAAGGCAGTTCAGAATGTTCTGTAGAGAAATAGTATTGAGTACCTGAACATACATTACCATCAGGTACATTGAAAAATAAGGTATATAAGAAAAGTGCAAGGATATCCATTAGCTTCTTCCATGATTTTTTTAATAATTGATATTTTAACATTCTATGCATTATTTTAATTATGCCCTGTCTATGATGAATATAAAGAAGTCTTACAATATGATTAATATTCCATCATTTACAGAACTTTTAATTTTTTTCTACTACAGCCTAGCCCACTATCAGTTTTTATTAAAACAGTCACTCACTTATCTTCGAAAGTTTGGTTAAGAAAAAAATATTACAAATGCATTCTCTGAGTATAGATCTAGAACCAAAAGAAATTTAGAATGTATACCAATGCACATATGGAGGTACAGCACCCAAGAAAGAAGATTTTAGTGAATTGCATCTATTTTCTCCAATTCACAAATATTTTATTTATTTATTTACCTCTTATGTTAACTATAGCTTTAAGAATAAATATGACATTCTAAGGGATAACAAATAGGGTATTCTTGTACAATTTGTCTAACTTGTCTAAGTGGGATATAGTATTGGACATGAATTCTCAATATCATTAATGTGTAGTGGTAGATGTTCATGTTGTATGAAAATAGAAATAGGGTTGCTTAATGCATTAACTTGCTTATTTCATTCTGTAATAGAGAGTGTACAAGTATGAGTAATAAACGAAGCATGATTGCAGGTTAGAACCAGTTGTTTTAGATCCTGTAGTAATGGGAGCATGGTAGGATGTGAAAATGAAATAAAAACTTTTCAATCCTACTGTAACAATCTGTGTTTGAAAACTACATAGAGTTCTGTAACTCACTTTAAAACTAATTTTTAGCCAGATGTAGGATAAATAGAGCAAGTAATATATCCATACAATTGTTGACATTAGATCCTACACTGATATACTAATTGAGCAAGAAGAGAAAGGCAAGTAATATTTTATAGCCTTTATAGTGTAAATGGATCCATTCCTAAGGCGTATTCTCCTGTTGTTTAATATGTATAGGAGAAAATTTAGTGGAAAAAATAAGTGTAAAGGCAGCGGAGGATCAAAAATAAATGCCTTTTTTCTTAATTTAGATTCAAATAGTTGTAATACTTCTGACTCTCAAGATGAAATCACAGAAAATCAAATGCCATCTCTCAGAGTTTAAATAGATCAATTACTCCAAAATTGGTTATTCTCAAAAATAATATGTAAGTGATCAATATTCCCTAATAATTTTGAAAGTTGTTGGCTGTTTTTAAAATTATCCTTTCCAGGCTATTAAATAGTTACTAGTTGCCCCAGATATTACAGTGTCTTACCTTTGTAATTTTACATTTCCAGGTGTAATAGTCAGTCTGTATTTATTTAACACATCCTGAATCATGCCATATACACATTGTAGCTCTTTTGGTTTGGAAGGGACTATCAGAATATCATCCATATAATGAATACTATAACCCTAAGGAAAGGCCTGCATCACGGGCTCTAAAACCATTACAACATGGAATTGGGGCATCATAGTAGATTTAGCCATGTGTTGAGGTAATACAGCACATTGATATTAAAGCTGGGGTTCTTTAGGGTTAAGTGAAGAAACAGAAAAGGCTAAGTAGACCTTATTATTAAGATGAATAGTTATGGTGTAAAAGCAGTTTTTCAAATTCATATCAATAGAAGACCAATCTTTACTAATAGGTGTCAGTGTAGGTAATGGCTGTCAAGCTCAAATTGACCAAATGGTGGCATTAAGATTTTGCAAGTCAACTAAGCATTACATTTACCATATTTTTCAATTACAAAAACATGAAAATTCCAGTGAGAAAATGACAGATCTCTGTTGCCATTCTCCAACTGTTGTCTGACTACTAGTGAGGAGCGTATAACTTTACACTTAGAAATTGGCCTTTGAGATGTTCAGACTTAGTAACTAAATTTTATGTAGTGTTTAGCCATTACGCAAAACCCAATTCATGCTTATGATGTTGTTAATGTGCCAATAGAGGTTCCATAAACTTTTTCACCCTTAACTCTTTTGATATCCCCACTTTTACCTTAGCAATTGAGATTGTGAACAGTAGGTAGCATTAGCATTAAAAATGTAGGTCTCTGCATTGGATTATTATAGAAAGTATCTTCAAAAAGATTAATAATATTACATGTAACAAAAGACTAAAGGACTTCCATTCTGCCTTCTGGATTTATACATTGTAATTTTTTCTAATCTTAATTGAGTTCATAGTTCACAACTCTATCAAGTTTGAGTTTGTTTCTACAATATGCCATTAGGGTGACGCTTCAATGCTCATAAAAGAAACATCAGTTCCAGACTCAACGAATGCTGCAAAAGTTCCTTTTATTTTTATTTTTTCTCCATCTTTATTAAATTGGGTATTTCTTATTTATATTGCAATTGTTATTACCTTTCCAGGTTTCCAGGCAAACATCCCCCTAACCCCTCACATTCCCTTTCTATATGGGTGTTCCCTTCCCCATCCTCCTCCCATTACCACCCTCCCCCAACAATCACATTCTCTGGGGGTTCCGTCTTGGCAGGACCAAAGGCTTCCCCTTCTACTAGTGCCCTTACTAGGCTATTCATTGCTAACTATGCAGTTGGAGCCCAGGGTCAGTCCATGTATAATCTTTGGGTAGTGGCTTAGTCCCTGGAACCTCTGGTTGGTTGGCATTGTTGTTCATATGGGGTCTCGAGCCCCTTCAAGCCCCTTCAGTCCTTTCTCTGATTACTTCAATGGGGGTCCCTTCTCAGTTCAGCAGTTTGCTGCTGGCATTCGCCTATGCATTTGCCATATTCTGGCTGTGTCTCTCAGGAGAGATCTACATCCAGTTCCTGTCGGCCGGCACTTCTTTGCTTCATCCATCTTATCTAGTTTGGTGGCTGTGTATGTATGGGTCACCTGTGGGGCAGACTCTGAATGGGTGTTCCTTCTAACTCTGTTCTAAACTTTGCCTCCATATTACCTCCCAAGGGAATTCTTGTTCTCCTTTTAAAGAAGGAGTGAAGCATTCACATTTTGGTCATCTTTCTTGAGTTTCACCTGTTCTGTACATATAGGTTAGTTCGAGCATTTGGGCTAATAAGCACTTATCAATGAGTTCATACCACGTGTGCTTTTCTGTGATTGGGTTACCTCACTCAGGATGATATTTTCCAGTTCCATCCATTTGCCTATGAATTTCATAAAGTCATTGTTTTTGGTAGCTGAGTAATATTCCATTGTGTAGATGTACCACATTTTCTGTATCCATTCCTCTATGAAGGGCATCTGGACTCTTTCCAGCTTCTGACTATTATAAATAAGGCTGCTATGAACATAGTGGAGCACTTTTTGTTATATGTTGAAGCACTGTTTGGGTATATGCCCAAGAGACGTATAGCTGTGTCCTCAGGTTGCTCAATGTCCAATTTTCTGAGGAACCTCCAGACTGATTTCCTGGGTGGTTGTACCAGTCTGCAATCCCACCAACAATAGAGGAGTGTTCCTCTTTCTCCACATCCTCGCCAGCATCTGCTGTCACCTGAGTTTTTGATCTTAGCCATTCTCACTGGTGTGAGATGAAATATCAGGGTTTTTTGATTAGCATTTCCCTTATGACTAAAGATATTGAACATTTCTTTAGGTGTTTCTCAGCCATTCAGCATTCCTCAGCTGTAAATTCTTTGTTTAGCTCTGAACCCCATTTTTAATAGGGTTATTTGTCTCCCTGTGGTCTAACTTCTTGAGTTCTTTGTATATTTTGGATATAAGGCCTCTATCTGTTGTAGGATTGGTAAAGATCTTTTCCCAATCTGTTGGTTGCAGTTTTGTCCTAACCACAGTGTCCTTTGCCTTACAGAAGCTTTGCAGTCTTGAATTTGGTCTCCCTTTACTTGTTTTTCAATAGCATCTCTGAGTCTCCCTCTGAAATTGGCAAAATGTGCAGAGATATTTTGCATTTTTCTACATTATAACACACTAAGTCTGATTCCATATCAGTTTTTGTGCAGGTAGCCTTAGCAGCATAGCTAATGTAAGGGGACTAATGGAGGTATATCATGCAACTGGTAATATGTTGAAACAAATACTTATCAGCCTTTCTTTTTGATATTTCTAGGGTTATCCCTCAGTTCTAGCTGCTGAACATTTTAATGGGCTTTATTTTTAAGCCACATCTGCTGCTGAGGAAATTGAAAAGGCCTAAGAACCATTTTAGCAATTACATGAAAACCATAGAGCAGACATTGTGCCTTATTACTCCAACCAAAAATAGGCATAGTGATATGGAGCAATAGATCCATAGGAAACACAGGCTTTCTTAAATTCCTTCACAATATCCATGTGTAATTCCTGATAAAATATTTTGATATTATTAAACTTTACAGAAAACACTGGGAACAACTAATCAGGCCAGGGAGGAATAGATGGATGAATTTCTTTCCCTTGAATTGCCCTATTTGCCTAGGATGTAGTATTAGCTTTTTCCATAGGCTTTCCTAAATCTTCATCCAATAGGGAAAGATTTAAAGATTAGAATCACCTGCATAGTTGCCAGTGGTGCTACTTTTCCTTTGCATTTTGCCTTGACTGGGAAATTGTCTAATGACCTTTTATTTTTGGATATTTTTTATTTAAATTTCAAATGTTATCCTCTTTCCTAGTTTCCAGGCCATAAACCCCCTACTACATCCTCCCTTCACCTTCTTCTATGAGGTTGTTTCCCAACCCAACCCCACCCCTTCCTGCCTCCCCACCCTGACATTCCCTATACTGGGGGGTCCAGCCATGGCAGGACGAACGTCTTCTCCTCCCATTGGTCCCCAACATGGCCATCCTCTGCTACATTAGCTTTTTTTGAAAAATCAATTTTAATCATCCTATTTATATTCATGCAAGAATTTGAATGTCACTTCCTGAGGGTTATTAATCTTATCTTTGTAAAGTATTTTGATAACAGTCTAAATAAATGCCCATATGACCAAAATCAAACTAGGTTTCTCTGTATTCTGCCCTGTTAATCTCATTCACCTGTTAATGTGAGTGTGCCCAATCCCCTGCTATGAAGCCAACATTAGGTCCCCATTCAGTACCACTTGTCACAGCCCAGAGACAATGAGACATGGTAGAAGGGAACTGATATGTGAGGCAGAGTAACTTCTCATGAAATAGCCAACATTATCAACAGCATCAAACAATACATACTCTGAGGCTTAAGAAATGTCATATGGGTAAAGATCACAGGACTTCAAGATGTGTACAATCAGAAGGACCAGTCAGGTTACTAATATACAGACCCAACTCCTATCTGGTACACATAGGAAGATGGCACAGACACATAACAAGAGAAATCTTGTGTTTTGAAGAAATGTGGAAACAAGATTCTTTTCCTGTTTTCTTGGAGTATTCTCAATGCACTAAGAATTCTACTCATGCAACTCCATTCCTGGACAATTCCAACACTACAATACGAAAGGGTTCTTTCAGATGAGTCGGATGATTCCACATCCCATGAGCCAACACGTTGACCATTATTTCCAAATACTTGTGGTCAAAGAGAATTCTGAATGAAAAACAATTAAGAATACACAATCAATGACAAAAAAATTAAAATGAACTAAAATAGCATAGAACAAGTGAACAAACATAAACTCTAAAGTAATTAAAATGCATTTTATTACAATGTTAAGACTACAATATTAGACTTCTCAAATTCATTTAGATCAAATAAATTATTAGTAATTTGCCAATATTCTTTGGAGTTGAATTATGTCACCGTGGCAATAGATTAATATTTTCCTGAATCATTAACTGTCTCATTTGTCTAAATATTTCTTCCTCAAAAGTGGTGATTATGGTTACCTGTGTGAGTGTAACACAAAAAGTATTGGCACTCTTGTGTGAGTCTTCTGAGTTCTCAGTACTCACTGCTTGGGACTTTCTCATCTCTCCAGTCAGAGGTGTTCAGAGCTGTTTTCCCTTTACTTAAAAAAAAACCTACATTTTAAAATTACTTCTCTTTTAGAAATTATAATTACATCATTTCTGCCTTTCTATTACTCCCTTCAAAAACTCCTATAAACATGCCCCCTTGGTCATTTTCAAACTCACAACTTCTTTTTTCCATTAATTGTTACATATATATATATGTGTGTCTCCACATTTCTATTTCTAAATATATCCAGCTCAGTCTTTGTAATGTAATTTAAATTTGGCAAAACCAATGAAATTGTCTAACTCTTAACAGGTTCTTTGGAAATTTGATGGCAAAATCCCAGCAACTTTAGGACCCAATACCAGAGTCTACAAGTGGCTTCCCCAGAATGACCTCCTTGGTAAGACTCTGGAAAAAAATGCAACATCATGACTGAGTCCAGGATTTTTGTACCTATAGCTTTTCAAACTCTTTATATTGCACTTGCTTCAGGAATTATTTATTTAAGATAATAAGTTCTAACATTAATTCGATCTTTTTACCACACATATATTTCTTTCTCTCCTTCTTTCTATCTTTCTCTTTCTTTAAGTCAGGGGGATTTTATTCTAATTCATTTTTGTTAACTTGAAACAAATGTCACAGCTGTGAATTCTGTACAACAAATTTAAAATGAAACATGCATGCATGCACAGAACTTTCTAAGTGGTTATAACCCCATACCTTACTTTGTTAAATGACTCACTCATGACTCCATCCATGTCTTTCTATTTCTTCTTCTCACTTTACATTTTAACCATTTGCATAAAACTGTGTCTACCAGTGTCTAACTCTCAACAGACTGATGGTTAAAGCTAAATAACTAGCTCAATTATACAACAGAATGGTCCTTTATCCAAGTTCCCTAAGAGTAAGAAAGGTCACTTTTAAAATATTTTTATTTGGTTATTTTATTTATTTACATTTCAAAGTATTTTCCTTATCCCAGTTTCCCTTCCACAAAGCTCTACTCCCTCCTTCCTTTCATGCCTCTATGTGGGTGCTCCCATACCCACTCCTGGCTAAGCGGCCTAGTTTTCCCCCATCCTGAGTCATCAAGCCTCCATAGAACCAAGGGGCTCCCCTCGAATTGTTGCCTCATAAATCCCTCCTCTGCTACATATTCAGCTGAGGCATGCATCCCCCCGTGTATATTCTTTGGTTGATGGTTTTCTTCCTGGGAGATCTAGGGGGTCTGGTTGGGTGATATTGCTGTCCTTACTCTCTGGATGCAAACCCCTTCAGCTCCTTCACTCTTTGCCCCAAATTCTCCATAGCGATCGCCATGCTCAGTCTGATAGTTGACTGCAAGTATGCATACCTGTATTGGTCAGGCTCTGGCAAAGACTTTCAGGGTACAGCTATATCAGGTTCTTGTCAGCAAATGCTTCTTGGCATCAGCAATAGTGTCTGGGTGTGGTATCTGCTGACAGAATGGATCCCTTGGTGGAACAGTCACTGGATGGCCTTTCCTTTAGTTTCTGCTCAACTTTTGTCCCTTCTTTTCCTTTTGACAGGAGGAATTCTAGATTAATATTTTTTGAGGTGGGTGGTCAGCCCCATCCCTCAAACATGGCCCATGATTATACACTAGATATGGTCTCTACAGAGTCTCTCTCCCTTCTGTTGGTTATTTTAGCTAATGTCCTCCCAGTTGGGTCCTAGAAACTTCTTGAGACCCTGGAACCTGGGGATTTCTAGTGTCTACTCCTAGTTGAACTGCCACTACTGTTACACAACTCCTTTCAAATTCCTGACCCTCTGTACTTCTCCCCCATATCCCCCCATATTTGTAATGCCCTCAACCCTTTCCCTTCCTCTCCTCTCTCTTTCCCAGACACCTCGCACCCTCTACTTCTTGTGATTATTTTCTTCCCCCATTTGAGTATGACTGAAGCTTCCACACTCTGGTCTTCTTCCTTCTTGAGCTTCATATGGTCTTTGAGATATATCATGGTTATTCAGAGCTTTCTATGTCTAATAACCACCAATCAATGAGTATATACCATGTGTGTTCTTTTGTGACTGGGTTACCTGACTCAGGATGAGATTTTCTAGTTACATCCACTTTCCTTTGAATTTCATGAGGTCATTGTTTTTTATAGCTGAGTAGTATTCCATTGTGCAAATGTGCCACATTTTCTATATCCATTCCTCTGTTGAAGGGCATCTGGGTCATTTCCAGCTTCTGGCTCTTTTAAATAGAGCTGCTACGAACATAGTACAGAATGTTTTCTTGTTATATGTTGGGCATCTTTTGGGTATATTCCTAGGAGTGGCATAGTTGGATCCTCAGGTAGCACTATGTCATATTTTCTGAGGAACCAACAGTCTGTCTTCTAGAGTGGTTGTACCACTTTGCAATACCACCAGCAATGGAGGAGTGTTCCTCATTTTCCACATCCTCACCATCATCTGCTGCCACCTGAGTATTTGATCTTAGTCATTCTTACTTGTGTGAGGTAAAATCTTAGGGTCATTTTGATTTGCATTTTCCTGAAGACTAAAGATGTTAAACATTTCTTTAAGTGCTACTCACCCATTCATGATTCCTCAGTTAATAATTCTGCCTAGCTCTGTACCCCACTTTTAAGTAGAGTTATTTGGTTCTCTGGAGTCTAACTTTTTTAGTTCTTTGTATATTTTGCATGTTAGCCCTCTACTGGATGTAGGTTTGGTAAAGATCTTTTAGCAATCTGTGGGATTCCATTTTCTCACTCACTTTTTTTTATTCTACTATGGACTTCATATGTTCAACTTAAAGAGGGTTTTTCATACTTCAAGCCTCAAGTCACATGCAAATTGGCAAAAATAGTTCTTCAGAATATTTTCTTGCTCTGAGACAGAAAAATATTCTAGAGAGCTTATGATTTTAAGAATCTTTATGTAAAAGCATCTCCTTTCATTTCCTCTTACTATACATATCTCTTTTCATGAGTAAAACTGCTAATTAATGTTAATGTGAATTCATCTTCTTCTAGGTCATCCAAAAACCAAAGCCTTTGTAACTCATGGTGGAGCCAATGGTGTCTATGAGGCCATCTATCATGGAATCCCTATGATTGGCATTCCTATGTTTGGAGAACAACATGATAACATTGCCCACATGGTGGCCAAAGGAGCAGCTGTTACACTGAATATCAGGACAATGTCAAAGTCAGATTTGTTCAATGCACTTAAGGAAGTAATAAACAATCCTTTGTGAGTATAAACTTTTATAATGTTTTATTTATTTATATAAATATATTTATTTATTTATTATCTATTCATTAATTTGAAAGTTTGGTTATTCATACATACATTCACTGACTTCTCACCGAAGCCAAACAAATGAGAATTATACTGAAGGTAATGATAATGATAGGAACAGACAGAAATAAGTGCTTAATTCAGTACATACATTGTTCTCTCCTTTACTCATTGTTTTTAAATTCCTTGTTATTCTTTGTTTCTTTGCTATGTAAATCAGGGTAATCCTACGTGTGCAACCCTTCTGCTTTACCCTCCATACTGCTTGGCAAAGAAGCACTTTTGACACCCCTGGCCAATACCCCAAAAGAAGGCTTTCTTGTCTTGTGTGGGGATTTTAGTAGGAATTTGTTGGGTATTTGAAGGAGAACCATCAAGTCAGATAAGAAAAGTTCATAAAGACTACATATGTATATAGGCCTGGAATAGAATGTAAGGCATAAATAGCTAATAGTATAATTTTTTCATACATTCTAGTTGTTATTGTTTCCATCTCCCTCTTCCTCTTCCCATTTCCCTAGTTTGATTCCTTGAATTCTGATCTCTCCCTTCACTGTATTCACACCTTCTTCTCTATTTAAACACCCTACCTATCTCTGAGGAGCTTCTACTCTTCTTATTCTTCTATCAGATAAGTTGAGTCCTAAATAGTAAATAACTATACTGTGAATACTAATGAATGAATATGTTTTTATAAGAAGAAAGACACAATTTTGCTCTTGTGCTTTGAAATTACAACCATTGTAATTCCTACCTGTTGTGCTAAATCAAACTTATATTTAGGAGTGGTAACTCAAGCCTCTATGTCACCCTTCTACTTAATGTAACCATCAGTCATCTTTTCAACAATAAAGTCAAATGCACTTTGCATCATGCTTTTCTGTGAAATTTGGACTTTTCTAATATCAGAATGTTAACAAAAAATGAAAATCAGCGATAATATCAAAAATTAGGCTAAATGGGTAAGAGCAAGATTATTGGTAGTATTCATTCCATTAACTGATGAACATTTTCTCTCTCTCTCTTTTTTTTTTTTTTGCTTTTTTTTTTATTAACTTGAGTATTTCTTATATACATTTCAAGTGTTATTCCCTTTCCCGGTTTCCGGGCAAACATCCCCCTCCCCCTCCCCTTCCTTATGGGTGTTCCCCTCCCAACCCTCCCCCCATTGCCGCCCTCCCCCCATAGTCTAGTTCACTGGGGGTTCAGACTTAGCAGGACCCAGGGCTTCCCCTTCCACTGGTGCTCTTACTAGGATATTCATTGCTACCTATGGGGTCAGAGTCCAGGGTCAGTCCATGTATAGTGTTTAGGTAGTGGCTTAGTCCCTGGAAGCTCTGGTTGCTTGACATTGTTGTACTTTTGGGGTCTCGAGCCCCTTCAAGCTCTTCCAGTTCTTTCTCTGATTCCTTCAACGGGGAACATTTTCTCTCTTATAGCTATAAAAAAAATGCTACGTGGCTGTCAACCATTCACCATGACCAACCTATGAAACCCCTGGACAAGGCTATCTTCTGGATTGAGTATGTCATGCGCCACAAAAGAGCCAAGCACCTGAGACCACTTGGACATAACCTTCCCTGGTACCAGTACCACTCTCTGGATGTGATTGGATTCCTGCTAGCCTGTTTGGCAGTCATTGCAGCCCTTGCTGTAAAATGCTTCTTGTTCATTTACCGATTCTTTGCAAAGAAGCAAAAGAAAATGAAGAATGAGTAGAGCTCGTTGACAATGCACTACAGGAATGAAATTTAAGCCTCATTCTAATTTATGAATCACTTTCTTAACACTTCCTGATTTTTTTTGTGGAGGCAGATCATCATTGTAAGAAGACATATAGCTCTGTGAATACTGATATGTTATCAAAATTTTAAAATCACTTAATGTAAAAAAGTTGCATTGTAGAAAAATTGAGGAAAATAAAGTTTACTTGATAGTCTTAAAAATCACAGTATTAACCTTACAATATTTGAATATTGTCCATTGACCTCTTTCTCTGAGACTGAATCTGTAGCTTTCATACAAATAAGTAGCTAACTTGTATACTATAAATATGGACATATAAATAGTTTTTTCTGTAATAGTCTTAATTATTTGTAGTCGGGGATAAAGTGTGGTTTGGTTTGGATATTCATTTCAAAGGGTAGGAATCTGTTGGCTATTTTGTTCCTGTAACAAAATGTGCTGACCAAAAGCATCTCCAGGGAAAAGCAGAGCAGTTTATTTTGAGTTGTGCTTACAGATCCTGAGAACGCAGGATAGATAGGAAGGCAGGGCAGCAGTCAGCCAGATGACAAAACTCTCTCATTACATCTTAACCACACATAGAAAGCACAAAGAGTGAGCAAAAAGTGTGACTATGGTGTGAACTTTCAAAGCTTGCTCCAGTGATATATTTCCTCCAAAAAGATTTAACCCCTTTAAATAATATTCCTGTACCCCTGGAGTTGGGAGTTTAGCTCAGTGGTAGAGCATTTGCCTACCAAACACAAGGCTCTGTGTTCAGTCCTCAGCTCCGGGGGAAAAAAAAAGAAAGATTCCATAACCTCAAACAGCACTACAAATTTTGGAAAATGTGCTAAAATTCATCAGCCTATCTGAAACATTTTACATTGAATCCATAACAGGAAATAAACCTGTTTCTTAATTCTTATTTTTTAGCATACCATTCTAATACTCCAAGTTCTAACACAGCACTTGTACCTCTTCAATGTAATTTAACTATGATCATGAGGCATAATGTTCATTGGAAATGAAGCATATGAACAGGAAACAAATAAAAGTCCTAACTAAAGTAAACTTAGCTTTGAGATTGGCTATTACAAGTCTGGTTGTAATTCCACTAATGCTGCCATATGCTGTGAGGAATGTTATAAAAGAGCTATGTAACTATTATGACAGTTGTAGCTTTTAGCATTGAAATACATAGATATTAATATAAAAGTAAGTGTATAATATGATGCTTAAATGTGTAACCTAATATTTTAGAATAAATTTAATTAGTGGAAACATTCTAGACAGGAACAGTAAATATATCCAACATCATTATTCTTTGATTTAAAAAATGCAATTTGGAGGTTCTTCCCTGCAAAAGACTATCTCTTTCCCACTCTTAACATTACTTAGGTGCTTATTACAGTTTTATGTTGAGTTGGGGAAAGGGTAAAATTGACCCCTTTCCATATTAGCATGAATATTGGTATCATCTTTATTGAGATCTTGTTTAGGAACCCATTATGAGACTTCAGGAGTATAACTTTCATAATGTTTGTAATAGATGCAACTTTACAGCAGACAACTTGACCTTCTGGCTCTTAAAATCTTTCCATCCTCTATTATGTAATGTTTTGTTGATAGTTACTTCAGTATTTGACACAAGATTCAATAATTTTATGCCTATGGGTTCCATCAAACATCATGACTCTATATATATGTAAATCCAAAATAAGAAATAAAAAATAGTGTATCTATCTTGGCTGACACTTACTTACTTCGATTGAGTTTTTATAAAAATGTCATGAATTGATGGAACAAGTCTCTAATTACTAATCTCAGTGCTCATCTTTATGATAGAGTCTATTGGGTTATTTTTCTGTATACATTATTTCTCTCCTCTTTTAAATGTTTCCTGTTGGCTTTGTGTTTGTATTGGTTTAAGAAAGGATAACTTTTCTATTTCTTAAAAAATGAACCCAGAATCAATTTTTGGGATAATAGAATCTGAGATCAACCAATGAGATCAATCAGTGTGAGATAATTATGTTGATAACCAATTTTAATAATAATTAACAAGTTTAGGTCTGTGTGAGGTTTGCTCTCAGTTGTCAAGTAGATATCTGGAATTAGCTAAAACCAAAGCAACTGATGATACATGTGATGAACATTTTTCTTGATTGAATCATTTGGCATGAGAAGATTCACCGTAAATCTGGACTACACTCTCTGATGACCACCTATACAAAAGGACATGAAAGGAAAAATGTTTTGACCACCTACTGGCTCCCTAGAAGTCTTTTGAATCTTATCCACTGCCCCAATCCAGGGTACTACATGGAAAGACACATGAAACACTGCAGTCATATCCTCTAAACACAAATCAGTGCCTTAGAAATTTCCTTCCTGTTCTCCATATAACTAGCAGGACCCAAGACACAGAGATGCTACCCACAACACAACTGCAACAGAAAGCAACCTAACATTCTGATATCTTCCACGGGTTGTCATAACTTCTTAGAACTTACAGAAAATTATTAATCTTGCAGAAATGGATTAAAGGTAGAAAAACCTAGATCATCTTCCACACATAGAATTCAAAAGGAGAGTCATAAAAATAATCAAAGTGCACACTGAATTTAAAACAAATTCAACACTTCGACTAGAACAATACAGAAATAAACTGATTGAAGTTCAAGAAAACACTAACTAATAAGTGAAAAAATAAGGAAACTGGGGACATAAAACAGTATTCAAGGGGTTGAGGATTTAGCTCAGTGGTAGAGCGCTTGCCTAGCAAGTGCAAGACCCTGGGTTCGGTCCCCAGCTCCAAAAAAAAAAAAAAAAAAAAAAAAGAAAGAAAAGAAAAGAAAAACGAAAATATATGGCATTCAATCAAAAGGTACAAATACTGAGGAAAACCCAAACTGAAATTAATTGGTAATATAAACCTCAATTAGTAAATTTAAAATGTAATAGAAAGCCTCTACAAAAGAATAGATAAAGTCGTGGAAAGAACGTGAAGAACTCAAGAAAGAGTAAAAACAACTAGACTCTTCAGTGAAAGATGAAAATATATTTTAAAAATACATGAATATTGAAACAGAAAAATGAAATGAGTTGAATACCAGTGGCACCAAAATATTGACCATCAACTCATATAAAAAACTTGATATTATAGAGGAAGAAAATCTTGTCTAGGTAGAGGTCTTGAGATGAATGACTAGAAAGGATCACACAATTCAATAACAATATCCAATAGCACATTAATTAAATTTAAAGCACTAAGCAGAAAAATGAAGAAAAGAATAATGGAAATGGTAAGGAAAAAATTTAAGGGCACATGCAGGCCCATTTAGTCCCCCCTCTCTCTTGGGCCCTTGGAACTGGCCCATGAGAACAAAGAGTTAACAGTCAATTAACAGGCTAGCTAGAGCCCAACCTCACTAATCCCAGCCCACAGCTTCCTACTCCCAAACCCCATGGGAGAGAGAGCTCATCGCCCAGAAAGAGGGTACTCCTGAGACTGCAGGGCAGGAGAGACCACCAGTACTGCCCACATCCTTGGCTCAAGAGGAAACTGTATAGGGCCTCTGGGAACAGGAAGATAGATAGGGGCACTCAAGCTATGGTCCAGACTGTGCCCGATCTGAAGGGACCCAGTAGAACAGCTCCCTGCACCCAAATCCTGTGGGAGGAAGAGAAAGAACTTCAGAGGGGCAGACAAGCCTGGGGAGCCAGAGGAGACTACTCTCTGCACACATTTCTGACTTTAGAGGAAAATGCCTAGTGCCATGTGGGCCCCCTGTGAACAGGGACCCAAGAGAAGTGGGGCAGGCACTTCTGGTTGCCGCCCACACAGAGAGCTGAAACCCAGCCACAAGGAGCAAATTCATGCCCGAGACCAGAGGTAAGACCAAATTTTCTGCTCCAAGCGACCTGCCTGATGGACTCAGGACACATGCCCACAGGAAGAGCTGAAGACCAGTAGACAGGAAAGACTACCTGCCTGAAAGCAGAATACTCTATCCCCATAACTGGCTGAAAGAAAACAGGAAAACAGGTCTACAGCACTCCTGACACACAGGCATATAGGACGGTCTACCCACTGTAAGAAATAGAGGAACAAGGTATCACCAGAGACAACCTGATGGAGAAAGGCAAGCACAGGGAACCAAGTTACAGAAATCAAGAATACATGGCATCATCAGAGCCCAATACTCCCAACAAAACAAACACTGAATATCCAAACACACCAGAAAACCAAGATCTAGATTTAAAATAAGTTTTGATCATGATGATGGAGGACTTCAAGAAAGACATAAAGAACTCCCTTACAGAAATGCAGGAAAACACATATAAAAAAGGAGAAGCCTACAGAGAGGAAACACAAAAATCCCTGAAAGAATTCCAGGAAAACACAATCAAACAGGTGAAGGAATTAAAAATGGAAATAGAAGCAATAAAAAAAACACAAAGGGAGACAACCCTGGATATAGAAAACCAAAGGAAGAGACAAGGGGCCATAGATACAAGCATCACCAACAGAATACAAGAGATAGAAGAGAGAATCTCAGCAGCAGAAGATTCCATAGAAATCATCGACACAACTGTCAAAGATAATGTAAAAATGAAAAAGCTACTGGTCCCAAACATACAGAAAATCCAGGACACAATGAGAAGATCAAAGTTAAGGATTATAGGTATAGAAGGGAGTGAAGACTCCCAGCTCAAAGGACCACTATCTTCAACAAAATCATGGAAGAAAACTTCCCTAACCTAAATAAAGAGATACCCATAAACATATAAGAAGCCTACACAACTCGAAATAGATTGGGAAAAGAAACTCCTCCTGTCACATAATAGTCAAAACACCAAATGAACAAATGAACAAACGAACAAAACAAAGAAAGAATATTAAAGGCAGTAAGGGAAGAAGGTCAAGTAAGATATAAAGAATTACACCAGACTTCTCACCAGAGACTATGAAAGCCAGAAGATCCTAGACAGATGTCATACAGACCCTAAGAGAACACAAATGCTAGCCCAGGTTACTGTATCCAGCAAAACTCTCAATTAACATAGACGGAGAAACCAAGATACTTCATGACAAAACCAAATTTACACAATATCTTTATAAAAATCCAGCCCTACAAAGGATAATAGATGGTAAAGCCCAACATAAGGAGGCAAGCTACACCCTAGAAAAAGCAAGAAACTAATCATCTTGGCAACAAAACAAAGAGAAGAGAAGCGCAAAAACATAATCTCACATCCAAATACAAATATAACAGGAAGCAACAATCACTATTCCTTAATATCTCTCAACATCAATGGACTCAAATCCCTAAGAAAAAGACATAGATTAACAAACTGGATATGCAATGAGGACCCAGCATTCGACTTCCTACAGGAAACACACCTCAGAGTCAAAGACAGACACTACTTCAGAATGAAAGGCTGGAAAACAACTTTCCAAGCAAATGGTCAGAAGAAGCAAGCTGGAGTAGCAATTCTAATATCGAATAAAATAGATTTTCAAAAAAGTCATTAAAAAGGATAAGGAAGAGCACTTCATATTCATCGAAGGAAAAATCCACCAAGATGTACTGTCAATCCTAAATATCTATGCTCCAAATAAAAGGGCACCTACATGCATAAAAGAAACCTTACTAAAGTTCAAAGCACACATTGCACCTCACACAATAATAGTAGGAGATTTCAACACTCCACTCTCATCAATGGACAGGTCATGGAAACAGATATTAAACGGAAACATAAACAGACTAAGAGAAGTCATGAACCAAATGGACTTAACAGATATTTATAGACATTCTATCCTAAAAAAAAAGGATATACCTTCTTCTCACCACCTCATGGTTCTTTCTCCAAAATTGACCATATAATTGGTCATAAAACAGTCCTCAACAGATACAGAAAGATAGAAATAATCCCATGTGTCCTATCAGACTACCATGAGCTAAAGCTGGTCTTCAATAACAATAAGGGAAGAATGCACACATATACATGGAGGATTAACAATGCTCTACTCACTGATAACCTAGTCAAGGAAGAAATAAAGAAAGAAATAAAAGACTTCTTAGAATTTAATGAAAATGAAGTTACAACATACCCAAACTTATGGGACACAATGAAAGTTGTGCTAAGAGGAAAATTCATAGCTCTGAGTGCATGCAGAAAGAAACAGGAGAGAGCAGATATCAGCAGCTTGACAGCACACATAAAAGCTGTAGAATAAGAAGAAGCAAATACACCCAGGAGGAGTAGAAGGCAGGAAATAATCAAACTCAGAGCTGAAGTCAACCAAGTAGAAACCAAAAGGACCAAACAAAGTATGAACAGAACCAAAAGTTTTTTCTTTGAGATAATCAACAAGATAGATAAATCCTTAGCCAGACTAATGAGAGGACACAGAGAGTGTGTCCAAATTAACAAAATCAGAAATGAAAAGGGAGACATAACTACAGAATCAGAGGAAATTCAAAACATCATCAGATCCTACTACAAAAGCCTATATTCAACAAAACTTGAAAATCTGCTGGAAATGGACAATTTCCTAGACAGATACCAGGTACCAAAGTTAAATCAGGAAGAGATAAACCATTTAAACAACCCCATAACTTCTAATGAAATAGAAGCAGTCGTTAAAGGTCTCCCAACCACAAAAGCCCAGGTCCAGATGGGTTCAGTGCAGAATTCTATCAGACCTTCATAGAAGATCTCATACCAATACTATCCAAATTATTCCACAAAATTGAAGCAGATAGTGCTGCCGAATTCCTTTTATAAAGCCACAATTATTCTTATACCTAAACCACACACACACAAAAAAAATAGAAAACTTCAGACCAATTGCCCTTATGAATATTGACGCAAAAGTACTCAATAAAATTCTGGCAAACCAAATCCAAGAGCACGTCAAAATAATCATCCACCATGATCAAGTAGACTTCATCCCAGGCATTCAGGGATGGCTTAATATATGGAAAACCATCAACATATTCCTTTATATAAGCAAACTGAAAGAACAAAACCACATGATCATTTAATTAGATGCTGAGAATGCATTTGACAAAATTCAACACTCCTTCATGATGAAAGTCCTGGAAAGAAGAGGAGTTCAAGGCCCATACTTAAACTTAGTAAAAGCCATATGCAGCAAACCAGTAGCCAATATTAAACTAAATGGAGAGAAATTTGAAACAATCCCACTAAAATCAGGGACTAGACAAGGCTGCCCACTCTCTCCCTACTTATTTAATGTAGTTCTTGAAGTTCTAGCCAGAGCAATCAGACAACAAAAGGAGATCAAGGGGATACAGATTGGAAAAGAAGAATTCAAAATATCACTATTTGCAGATTATATGATAGTATATTTAAGTGATCCCAAAAGTTCCACCAGAGAACTACTAAACCTGATAAACACCTTCAGCAAAGTGGCTGAGTACAAAATTAACTCAAATAAATCAGTAGCCTTCCTCTACACAAAAGAAAAACAAGCCGAGAAAGAAATTAGGAAATGACACCCTTCATTATAGTCCCAAATAATATAAAATACCTCGGAGTGACTTTAGCTAGCTAGTGAAAGATCTGTATGATAAGAACTTCAAGTCTTTGAAGAAAGAAATTGAAGAAGACCTCAGAAGATGGATTGTCTTTCTCTTTGTTCTTGAACTTGGACTGTGACTAACGCTATTTTTGGACATGGAACATACTGAATCTACCCTGTTAAACATCCTAGTTAACCACGGGAGTTAAGTTAGGAAAAGAGGAGAAAACTTATCAGTAGTAGTAAACAAGTCCAGGTTAGTTACTCTCTGCTCCTCCAAATGGCCCACCCTCAGAGTAGAGTGGCCACCCATAGGGATCTTCAACTTGCAGGTGATCAAATAGGTAGAGGAAAGAGTCTTTAGGCCAGGATCCCTCAAGTACTCAAACCAAGTGCCCTATATAATTACCTAGAAGGATCTAGTGGAGAACTCCCACTCTTGGATAAGAGCTTTGTCCCCAAACTCTTCACAGGTCCTGGCCATGAAGGAGAAGAACCCTGTAGAGACCAATGTGTCTGTAAAGAACTAGGACCCTTCCTCAGCAGATCTGCTGCTGTTGGATCTTCCACCCCCTTACTCCCTACCTTGGTCTCAGTTACCATGGCCCCTCCTCAGAGATCTCCTTTGAGTTCTCATCCAACGTCCCTTTACCCTAAACTTTCTTAGGCCCCAGCAAGATGGGTAATGGGGAGGGATCCTCAGAACCAGGACCAGCCATGGGGACCTGGAGCAAAAGGGCTACTTCACTTGATACAGCAGTGGTCCTGCCCCTCCAAGTCTATGAGCCCATAGATGAGGATGGCAATCAGGCCATGCAATATTGGCCCTTTCCTTCAGCTGACTTATATAATGGGAAGATAACTCCGACGGGCTGATTAATTTAAGACTATTTTATTTACTCATCAGCCCACCTAGGATGATATCCAACAACTCATGAGCATGCTTTTCATGATCAGAGAGTGAGAGAGGATAATGCAGGAAGCCAGAAAGAATGTACCCTCAGACATGGGAGCACCGTGGATTAACCAGGCTGTCATTGACAGATTTTCCCTGACTAGACCTGACTGGAACTACTAATACAGCAGGAGGTAAGGGTCACCTTAAGGTCTACCCCAAGACTCTGTTGGCAGGTCTCAAAGGGGTTGCAGGATGACCCACCAATTTGACCAAGGTATGTGAGGTTAAGCAGGGACCAGAAAAGTCACCATCAACCTTTCTAGAGTGGCTCATGGAGACATTCTGCCAATATTCACACTATGACCCCAGCAGCAAGGGTCACAAATCTACTGTGACTTTGGCTTTTATAGACCAGACTAGTAGAGATATCAGAAAAAAGCTTCAGAGGCTAGAGGGAATACAGGGACTACAGGATAAGTCATTGAGGGATTTAGGGCAGGTTGCTTAAAAAGTCTACCATAACAGGAAGACAAAGGAGGAGAAAGAGCACACAAAGATAAAGGAAGATACAAAGAGAAGAAGATGAGAGGGAGATACAAAAAGAAAGGTGACAGGAAACTAATTTACTATAAAATCTTGGCTACATTAGTTAATAGTTAGGGAAAGCAGAGAAGAGGGACTGAACCCATTAAGAAAGGACCTAACAAACAGAATCCAGGGGCAGGAAATACCAGGTCTTGGGAAAAGTGCTCCCAATGGCAAAGGTGTTAGTCCTGGGGGAAAACAGTGACGAGGAGGACAGGACTCAGACCCCTCCCTGAGTCCAGGATAACCTTTAAAGTGGAAGGGAAACCCGCCAAATCATTGGTGAATACTGGGGCCCAACACTCAGTCCTCCAAGATAACAGTCCAGTCTCCAGGAAAAAAACCTGTGGGTTCAAGAGGCCACTAAGACTACACAATATTTGTGGACTACCTGAAGAATTGTAGACCTGAGCGAGGACTGGGTATCCCACTCTTTCATGGTCATGATTGAGTGGCTGACTTCCACCCTACTGTGCCTAACCCCTATTCTCTGAGTTCTTAGCCACCTTCCAGAATTTGGTACACAATTTTAGACTTGAAAAGTGCTTTCTTCTGCCTTAGTTTGACATCCCAAAGTAAAAAATATTTCGACTTTGAATAGAAAGACCCAGAGGATGGGACCACTGGTCAACTGACATGGACTAGATTCTCCACTTGTTGGCTCAATCTGGCCACCTTGCTGCCTGATCCAGACCTATAGCCACCACATCAGAGTGTCAAATAAGGGCAGAAGCCCATGGGTGGAGGGAAGACCTCTCCAACTGACCAATCAACCCCTGCTGGAATCTGAGGCTACCTTGTCTATAGACAGGAGCAGTTTTCTTCATGAAGGTCAGAGATGAGTGGGTGCTACTGTGGTGAACAACACAAATGCCATCTGGTATGGCTGAATCTCTACTCCCACCCGACCCCAGCACATCAGTACAGATGCCTTGCCCAGAGCTCACATCCATGGAGATATATACCATGAAGAAAACCACAGAAAGTCTTGAATCTCTTGGATGCCATGATGAAGGCTGAAACTGTGAGTATTATTTATTGCCCAGGACATCAGAAAGGAAAAAACTCAGTGACACAGGGCAATAACCAGTTAGATCAGGTGGCAAAAGAAGTGACTATGCAGGAGCCTATTCTGGTTATGGGCCTGCAAGAGACAGCTGCTGGGAATTGGATTAGACTATGGGATGGCCTCACTTAGAATGTACAGCAGAAGAAAAGGCCAAAATTGCTTAGAAGGATACACTCGAAGGGAAAGCTATATTCCACAGAGAACAACCAAGAGTCACTTTGCCAAATGGACAAATGGACTCATTTAGAGGGTAAGAAGCTTATCCAAGCAGTTAAAGTATAATAGTCCTTAGAGTTTTAGCTAGAGAGACCATAGAACAGTGTAAGTTACGTCAGCAAGTAAATGCTTCTGTAGCCAGGAGCAAACAGGGCAAGAGACCTAGGGAGTGTGTTGAGAAGTTAACAGAAGTTAAGCCAGGAAAATATGGTTACAAATACCTTCTGGTGTTTGTAGATATTTCCTCTCTTCCTCTAGGTCAGTTAAGGCTTTCCCCACCAAGCAGGAAACAGCTAACGTGGTAGACAAAAAGGTATTAGAAGAAATCTTCCCAAGGTTTGGGGTTCCCAAGGTAATTGGATCAGACAATGGTCCTGCTTTTGCTTCTGAGGTAAATCAGGGACTGGCAAAGATATTGGGGACTAATTGGAAGCTCCATTGTGTGTACTGTCTCCAGAGCTCAGGACAGGTAGAGAGAATGAACAGAAACCTAAAATAGACCTTAATTAAATTGACCTTGGAGTATGGTGCTGACTGGATTATGCTCCTTCTCCTGGCCCTGTTCCAATCCCAGGACACCCCTTAGCAGTTAAACCTGACCCCTTTTGAGATCCTGTTTGGTACCCCAACTCCCTTGGTTCCCACTGAACCCTCCCTAGAAGTATCCCTACTCACTGTTAGGATCCTCTTCTTGAGGCTCCAAGCCTTTCAGTCAATACAACATGAGATTTGGTCCAATTTATCTGCCTTATATGCTCCAGGAATGCCAGAGACCCCTCATCATTTCTAGACTGGTGTATGGGTCTACATCTAGAGACATCAGTCACAGTTGTTGGAACCCCAGTGGAAGGAACCCTTCCTGGTAGTATTAACCACTTGTTTTAGTGATCTCAATATATAACATATTTATGATTATATTTTACTGTTTTCTATATCATCTCTATTACTACTTTTAGTGTTGTATTCGTTTGCTTCTATTATAGGACTCTTTTGGACATGTCTTATATAGTTGTCCTATGAGTAATTCCAACAGTTTTCTTGTTTTCACAGATTTCACATTCCCTTAATTTCTGAGAAGTGGTTTTCTTGCACATATTGTCTTGCTTCTTCACTGTTGACTCAGAATGTATTATCTCATTGTCTTCTTATTCATACGTTATCTACTAAGAAGCAGGTTATTTGTAGAATAACAATTTCATAAGGTTTGCAAATGTTTTCTTGTTGGCTTTTTACTTTTTTTTGTACAGGGCTTTGACAAGTTGATGAAAATATTCATCAGATAGTGTCGTTTGGGCCAAATTAATAAGCAATACTATGATGTTCTTGGACCTGGATGTCCCAAACTTTCCAAAAATAAAAATATATTTTCCACTTACTTTCTTCAAAAGCTTTTCTGTGTGTGTGGGTGTGCGGGTAGGGAGGAGGGTGGTATAGGGGTTATTTTTCCTAAAACAACTCAAAACTCAATGTCTAACTGTTTAAAGTGTCTTTGAAGCTTTCTGAATTTTTCATTTGTTTTTCCACTAACTTGACCACGTTAGTTGTTTCATATAACTTACATTCTTGAACTCATTTAACTGACTTGTTGACTCTTTAATATTAAGAGTCAGGGGGAGATGGATAACCCCAGGAGAACAAGTCCCTCTAAATAAACTAATTAAGGGACATAAGAGCTCACAGAGACTGCACAGGGCCTATAATGGTGTATACCAGGCGCTCTCTCTCTCTCTCTCTCTCTCTCTCTCTCTCTCTCTCTCTCTCTCTCTCTCTCCCTCTTCTTTTTTAAAAATTATCTTATTTATTTACAATCCAGGCATTGTCCAGTTCCATGACTCCCTCCTACAGTTCCCCATTTGATTCCTACTCCCTCTCGCCTCTAAGAAGTTGCTTGTCCCACCTAGACATCCTCAAGTCTTTGCAAGATTAGGTGCATCTTCTTTCTCCCACTGGGACCAGACTAGGAAATCCTATGCTGTGCCAGGGACCAGCCTGAGCATGCTGCCTTGGTGGTGGCTTAGTCTCTGGGAGCTCCCAGGGTTCCAGGTTAATTGATACTCCTGGTCTTCCTATAGAGTTACCTGCTCCTTCAAATTTTCCCCTATTTCCTTCATAGGGAAAATTTCCCCTATTTCCTTCATAGGGGTACCCAACTTCAGTCCAATGGTTGGGTGTAAATTTCTGCATCTGTATCAGTCAGTAGCTCGTAGGGTCTCTCAGAGGACATTCGTGATAGGCTCCTCTCTGTAAGCACACCATAGAATCAGTAATAGTGTGAGGTCTTTGTAGCCTTCCATGATATAGATTCCAAGTTGTACTGGTCATTGGACAGCCTTTCCTTCAGTCTCTTCTCCATATTTTTTCTGTAGTTCTTTTAGACAGGAACAATTCTGGGCCATAAATTTTGACTGTGGTTTAGTAATGCTGATCCTCCACTTGGGACTCCACTCAGCAGTCTATTGATAGAAAGTTTCCTGCTCCTTTGAAACCATTTGTTGTTTTGTTGTTTTATAAGATGTGTATCAGTCTGTCATAATTTGTCTATAGGGCAGGTCAACTCTGCATTGCTTTTTACACATGATACAGTGGTATGCATGAATGGCCCCAAAAATTCAAACAGAGAACTCCTTTATTCAAGTGATAAGTGGGCTTAGAAAGAAGTTATGGAGATAATACCTTTCACCATAGCCACAAATAATATTAAATATCCTGATGCAACTCTAACCAAGCAAATAAAAGACCTGTATGGCAAGAACTTTGAGTCCACTAAGAAAGAAACTGAGAAAGATATCAGAAGATGGAAAGTTCTTCCAAGGTCATGGTTCAGTAGAATTAACTGCAGTCTTACAAAAATCAATCTCCAGAATCAATGCAACTCCCATCAAAATTCCAACACAATTCTTTAAAAATCTTGAAAGAACAATTCTCACCTTCATGTGGAAAAACCAAAAGAAAAAAATCTCAGGATAGCTTAAAGAATCCTGAATAATAAGAAAGCTTCTGGAGGTATCATTATCCCTGGCATCACGCTGTGCTACAGAGCAATAGCAATTTTAAAAGTCTTGCATGGTATTGGTATAGAAACAAACAGGAGAATTAATGGAATCGAACTTAAAACCCAGAAATAAACCTGCACATGCATGCACACTTAATTTTGAACAAGAAGTCAAAAACATACAATGGACAAGGGAGAGCCTCTTCAAAAAAAATCTCACTGGTCTAACTGGATATCAGCATATAAGAAAATGCATATAGATATCTCCCTGCATAAAACTCATGACCACATGGATCAAAGACCTAGGCATAAAACCAAATACACAAAATCTAATAGAACAGAAAGTAGGAAAGAGTATTGAACTTGTCAGTACAGGAAACAACTTCCTGGACAGAACACCAATGGGCTCAGTCACTAAGAATTACTAAATGGGACATCATGGAACTGAAAATCTTGTGTAAGTCAAAGGACACTGTCATTTGGAAAATCAACAGCCTATGGATTGGGAAAAGACTTTCACTAACCCTTCATCTGACAGAGGGCTATTATTCAAAATATATAAAGAACCCAAGAATTTTGACACCAAAATAACAAAAACTCAATTAAAAAATGAAGTACAGGTCTTGGGGCCTCCCCTTGAGCTGCATCCTACTTTGGGCCTGTCCCTGGACATTCTTTTCCTCATGCTCTTCTTCATTTCCATCCCTGCACTTCTTTCAGACAGGAAGAATTATGATTCTATGAATTAATAATTGTGAACTATGGTTCAGAGTTTTGACTATGGGATAGCAACCCCATCCCTCACTTGATGCTCTGTCTTTCTGCAGAGATGGGCTCATCAAGTTCTCTCTCTCCTTTGTAGAGCATTTCATCTAGTCCCCACAACTTTAAGTCCTGAGCGTCTCTCACTTCCCAGGTCTCTGATATATCCTAGAGGTTCGTCGCAAACTCCTATCTCCCAAGGTCGCCCGTTTCCATTCCTTTTGCTGACCCTGAGGGCTTCAGTCCTCTTCCCACAACCAATACCAGATCATGTTCCCCTCTCCCCCCACCTCCATCCCCTTTCCCTCCCGTGTCCCTTCCTCCATCCCCAAATGTGGTTGCTTTCTTCTCCCTCCCAAGTGGGACCCAAGCATCCTCACTTGGGCTCTTCAGCTTGTTGGATTTTTTCAGTTCTGTGGACTGTATCTTGGGTATTCCTTACCTTTTTTTGGCTAATATCCACTTATTAGTGAGAACATACTGTGCATGTCCTTTTGGGTCTGAGTTACCTCACTCTGGATGATATTTTATAATTCCATCCATTTTCCTGCAAAATTCAGGATGTCCTCATTCTTAATAGCTGAGTAGTACTCCATTGTGTAAATGAACCACATTTTCTGTATCCATTCTGGACTGTTTCCAGTTTCTGGTTATCACAAATAAGGCCACTATGAACATAGTGGAACATGTGCCGCTGTGGCATGGTGGGCATCTTTTGGGTACATTTCCAAGAGTGGTATTTCTGGGTCTTCAACTAGGTCTATTTCCAATTTTTTGAGGAACCTCCAAATTGATTTCCAGAGTGGTTGTACCAGATTGCAATCTCACCAGCAGTGGAGGAGTGTTCCTCTTTCTCTACATCCTCACCAACATGTGCTGTCACCTGAGGTTTTGATCTTAGCCATTCTGACTGTTGTAAGGTGGAATCTCAGGGTCGTTTTTATTTGCATTTCTCTGATCACTAAGTACTTTGAATATTTCTTTAGGTGCCTCTCAGTCATTCGAGATTCCTCTGTTGTGAATTCTTAGTTTAGTTCTATACCCCATTTTTTGATTGGGTTGTTTCATTTTTTGGTAGTTAGATTTATGAGTTCTTTATATATTTCTGATATTAGCCCTCTATTGGATGTGGGTTTAGTGAAGATTTTTCTCCCCATCTGTAGGTTACTTATGTGTCTTATGGATTATGTCTTTTGCCTTACAGAAACTTTCCAGTTTCATGAGATCCCATTTATCAATTCTTGATCTTGGAGGAGGAGCTATTAGAGTTCTGTTTAGGAAATTGCCCCATGTGCCAATGATTTCAAGGCACTATCCCACTTTCTCTTCTATTAGATTCAGTGTATCTGGTTTTATGTTAAGATACTTGATCCACTTGGACTTGAGCTTTGTGCATGATGACAAATATGGGTCAATTTTCATTTTTCTAAATACACACAGACAGTTAGACCAGCACCATTTATTGAAGATATTTTCTTTTTCCATTGTACATTTTTGGCTTCTTTGTCAAAGATCAAGTGTGTGTAAGTGTGTGGTTTTATTTCTGAGTCTTCAAGTTTATTCTCTTGATCAACCTGTCTGTCTCTGTACCAATACCTTGCAGGTTTTATCACTCTATACTAGAGCTTGATGTCAGGGATGGTGATTCCCCCACCTTTTCTTTTATCATTAAGAACTACTTTCACTCTTCTGAGTTTTCTGTCTTTCCAGATGAATTTTAACTGAGACTATGGGACACCAACAATAAGGGACCTATCATGACTTCCCTCCAAAAGACCCAACCAGCAGCTGAAAGAGTTAGATGCAGATGTGCACATCCAACCAATGAACAGAAGCTCCTAACCCTTATGGTTAAATTAAGGAAAAGCTGAAGGAAACTGAGGAGGAGAGCAACCTTGGAGGAGGACCAGCAGTCTCAATTAACCTGAAACCCCTGAGAACTCTCAGACACTGAATCACCAACCAGGCAACATACATTAGCTGAATGAGGCCTCCAACACATATACAGCGGAAGACTTCCAGGTCTTGGTTCAGTCAGAGAAGATGGACCTTACCCTCAAGAGTCTGAAGGCCCCAGGAAGTTTAGAGGTCTGGTGGGGTGGGTAGGGTAGGAACATCCTCCTGGAGATGGGGAGGAGAATGGAGAGACGGTATGGGATGTGGAACAGTCGGAGGGTGGACCAGGAGAGGAAAAAAATCTGGATTGTAAAAATAGATAGATAGATAAATAGATAGATAGATAGATAGATAGATAGATAGATAGATAGATAGATAGATAGATAGATAAGAAGTACAGAGTTAAACAAAGAATTCTCAAGAAATCTCAAATGGGTGGTAAGCACCCAAAGAAATGTTCAACACTCTCAGTTATCAGAGAAATGCAAATCAAGACATCTCTGGCATTCGCTCTTATACCATCAGAATGGCTAAGATAAAACTCAAGGGACCACACAAGCAGTCAAGTTTGTAGAGCAAGGAGAATGATCTACCACTAGTAGTGAGAGTGCAAACTTGTACAACCAATCTGGAAATCAGATTCTGTTTCTTAGAAATTAAGAATAATTACATGGACTGACCCTGGACTCTGATCTCATAGGTAGCAATGAATATCCTAGTAAGAGCACCAGTGGAAGGGGAAGCCCTGGGTCCTGCTAAGACTGAACCCCCAGTGAACTAGATTGTTGGGGGGAGGGCGGAAATGGGGGGAGGATGGGAAGGGGAACACCCATAAAGAAGGGGAGGGGAGGGATTAGGGGGATGTTTGCCTGGAAACCGGGAAAGGGAATAACACTCGAAATGTATATAAGAAATACTCAAGTTAATAATAATAATAAAAAAAGAAAGAAAGAATAATTCTACTTCCAGACCCAGTTATACCACTCCTGGGCATATACCCAAGAGTTGTTCCACCATCCCACAAGTACACTTGTTCAAGTATGTTTATAGCAGCTTTATCCATGATAGCCTGAAACTGGAAACAACCTAGATGTATTTCAATTGAAGATTGGATAAAGAAAATGACCTACATCTGCACAATTTACTCTACATCCTCAACAACATGTGCTGTCATCTGAGTTTTTGTTCTTAATCATTCTGATTAGTGAAAGGTGGAATCTCAGGGTCATTTTGATTTGCATTTCTCTATTCATAAAAACTTTGAATATTTCTTTTTTTCTCAGCCATTCGAGATTCCTGTGCTGTGAATTCTCTGCTTATCGAGGTTGGCTTCTTGAGTTCTTTATATATTTTGGATATTAGCCCTCTTTTGGATGTGGGGTTAGTGAAGAGTTTTCCCCAATCTCTAGGTTGTCAATTTGTTCTACTGACTATGCCCTTTGCCTTACAGAAGGTTTTCATGGGGACCCATTTATCAACTCTCAATCTTACAGCCTGAGCCATTAGAGTTTTGTTTAAGAAATTTCTCCTCATGTCAATGAGTTCTATGCACTTTGCCATTTTCTCTTATATTAGATTCAGTGTTTCTGGTTTTATGTTGAGGTCCTTGAGTTTTGTGCAAGGTGACAAATACAGATCTATTTTTATTTTCTGCATACAGAGAGCCAGGTAGACCAGCACCATTTATTGAAGATGCTTTCTTTTTTTCCATTGTATATTTTTGGCTTCTTTGTCAAAGATCAGGTGTCTCTAAGTGTGTGGTTTTATTTCTGGGTCTTCACTTTTATTCCATTGATCAATTTGTCTGTCTCTTGATCAATACAGTGCAGTTTATCACTATTGCTTTCTTTGTAGTGCAGCTTGAGGTCAGGTATGGCTGTTCCCCCAGAATTTTTTGTTGTTAAAAACCGGTTTTGCTATCTTGGGTTTTCTGTTTTTCCATATGAAATAAAGAATTGCTCTTTTCATGTCTTTGAAGAATTTGTTGGAATTTTGATGGGGATTGCTTTGAATCTGTAGATTGCTTTTGTAGGATGACCATTTTTACTGTTAATCCTACCAACCCATGACCATGGGAGATCTTTCTATTTTCTGAGGTCTTCCTTGATTTTTTTCATGAGAGACTTGACGTTCTGGTCATACAGGTCTCTTACTTGTTTGGTTAAAGTTACCCTTAGATATTTTATATTATTTATGACTATTGTGAAGGGTGTTATTTCCCTATTTTCTTTCTCAGTCTATTTATCCTTTGTATAAAGAAGGCTACTGATTTGTTTGAGTTAATTATATATCCAGTCACTTGCTGAAGTTGTTTATCATCTGTAGAATTTCTCTGGTAGAATTTTTGGGGTAATTTATGTGTACTATCATATCATCCACAAATAGTGATACCTTCACTTCTTTGCCAATCTGTATCCCCTTGATCTTCTTTTGTTGTCTTATTGCTCTAGCTAGAACCTCAAGTAGTATATCAAACAGATATGGGGAGAGTAATTAGCCTTGTGTTGTCTCTGATTTTATTTGCATTGCTTCAAGTATCTCTCCATTTAATTTGAAATTGTCTGTTGGTTTGCTATATATTTCTTTTATTATGATTAGGTATGGCTCTTGAATTTCTGATATATCCAAGAATTTACCATGAAGAGGTGTTGTATTTTGTCAAAGAATTTTTTAGCATCTAATGAGATGATCATGTGACTTTTTCCTTTGAGTTTGTTTATATAGTTGTGTTACATTAATAGATTTTCATATATTGAACTAACCTTGCATCTCTAGGATGTAGTCTACTTGATTGTGGTGAATGAGGGTTTTCACACATTCTTGGATTCGGTTTGCCATAATTTTATTGAGTATTTTTGCATCAATATTCATAAGAAAATTTAATCTGAAGTTCTATTTCTTTTTCGTCTCTTTGTGCGGTTGAGATATCAGTATAAATGTAGGATTTGTTTTCTCTTTAAGGGTTTCTACCCATTTAGCTGTATTTGCCTGTATATCTTTTACTGAGTTATTTATATTCTTCTTGAAAGACTTGACTATCATCATAACATAGGATTTTAGGTCAGCATCCTGGTTTTCAGGTGTGTTGGGATATCCTGGGATTCCTGTGGTGGCAGAACTGTGCTCTGATGGTGCCAAAATATATTGGCTTCTGTTGCTTATGGTATTGTGCTTGCCTCTCACTATCTGGTTATCTCTGGTGTTAACTGACTTAGGTTTCTCTGTATGGAGCCTGACTCCTCTGTCCCTGAGTTGCTGCTGGTTTCCTGGTAGACCTGTGGCCCTAGCTATAGCAGAACTCCTAGAAGGCCTTCAGAATGTAGGGTCTTCAGAGGAGAATGCATGCCAATAATCTGTTGCCCTGGCTGCAGTGAATCTCATGAGAGGCCTTCAGACTGTTTGGCCTTCAGGGGGCAGACAAGTGATGATCTGTTGCCCTGGATGCAGCAGACCTCTTGGGAGGCCTTCAGACTGTGGAGGTCTTCAGAGGAACAAACAAGCCATGGTGGAAGGCTTAGGCTGGAGGAGAGGTGGACTTTAAGCAGAAGGGATGGGTCCCGAGTCTGCTGAGCTCCTCAGGGTTCCAGCTGCTGCTACTATTTGGGAGGGTCTCTTGCTGTGTGCCGCAGAACTCCTGGGAGGCCTTCAGACACTGGAGTCTTCAGAGGGGCAGATAAGCTGATGATCTGCTCCTAGTACTTTTTTCCATCAACACAGTAATAGTCATTGCCTTATCCGCTTTGAGCAATGCAAGTTATATTTTAACCTTGTGGCTAGTGCCTCTTGGATAAAAGCTCAAGCAGTGACAGAAGAGAACACACAGTGAACAAAAGGACTTTGATTTTCAGGATGCCTGGGAAGTGGATTTCTGCTCTGCTCCTGCTGCAAATAAGTTTCTGCTTTAAATCTGGGAACTGCGGAAAGGTGTTGGTATGGCCGATGGAATATAGTCACTGGATGAATATAAAGATAATACTAGAGGAACTTGTACAGAAGGGCCATGAAGTCACTGTTCTGAGACCTTCAGCTTCTGTCTTTCTTGATCCCAAGGAAACTTCTGACCTTAAATTTGTAACTTTTCCTACATCTTTCAGTAGTCATGACCTGGAAAATTTTTTTACAAGGTTTGTGAGTGTATGGACTTATGAGTTGCCAAGAGACACATGTTTGTCATATTTTCTTTATCTACAAGATAAGATTGATGAATATTCTGACTACTGTCTGACTGTTTGTAAAGAAGCAGTTTCAAACAAACAGTTCATGACAAAACTACAGGAATCCAAATTTGATGTCGTTTTCTCAGATGCCATTGGTCCCTGTGGAGAGCTGATAGCTGAACTGCTCCAGATTCCTTTTCTGTACAGTCTTCGCTTCTCTCCTGGCTACACAATTGAAAAGTACATTGGAGGAGTTCTATTCCCTCCCTCTTATGTACCTATGATTTTTTCAGGATTAGCTGGCCAAATGACATTCATAGAGAGGGTACACAATATGATATGTATGCTTTATTTTGACTTTTGGTTCCAAACATTTAGAGAGAAGAAATGGGATCCATTTTACAGCAAAACTTTAGGTAAGTTACTTTTCTCTTCACAGATCTAATGATTGAAGTTTCACATGTTATGTAAAGATACATTACATTAAATACAAAATGAAGATTTATAGGTGATCAAATGTAATTATATTAGCTAACAAACTATCTGTAAAAGCTCATATTATTGATCAAATAGAAGCAGGTAGCAGTCCTGATATAAGGCATTCTAGTTAGCTGTACAATTGCATAGAGATGCAATTAGATGGTCCCTAAGTGATTTTTTTCTCACTTACCACAGAAGATTCTTCTATTTTAATAAGACTCTAGCCAGGTATCCAAATCTTGACTCATGTAGATTCAAGAATGACATGTTATGGTGTGTGTGTGTGTGTGTGTGTGTGTGTGTGTGTGTGTGTGTGTGTGTGTGTGTCTGATATTGAAGAAATTATTTTCTCTTGCCTAGGCAAGTGTCGTTTTTTAAAAATTAAGATGCGGGGTGTAAGGACAGGACTAAAAGTTTAAGAGTGTTTTCTGCTCATTTTTAGTACCTGAGCTCTGTTTCTAGTACCTACTCATGTCCAGTGTTCCAGAATTACCTGTAACTTCACCTTCAGCAGACCTGCTGCTCTTTTATGGTATTCACAGGCACTGGTATAAACTTAGCATACACTCATGCAGATACACATACCCATAAATCAAACGATAAATCAAAATATTTTCTTTGAATTTCTTAAAGATTTCTGCTACTCTTAAATGATACTGTGTTATTGCCCATTTTTACTGAGTAAAACTGAGGTTTCTACCAGCCTCATTTTTTTTCTGAGCTGGGGACCAAACCCAGGGCCTTGCGCTTGCTAGGGAAGCACTCTATCACTGAACTAAATCACCAACCCCCCAGCCTCATTTTTTTATTGTATCATTTAATTACATTTATTGCAAGTGTCTAAACTCTACAGAAGCATGGGTATGCATGTATCCCATCTGTCTTTTTTGGAGTCATGGGTTGTTTTTTGTTTTGTTTTAAA